>NC_050463.1:46536458-46813958 GCF_903995425.1 Onychomys torridus
GCTACGTCCTCACCCTGACCTCTGTGACCGCCATAACTGCCAGCCAAGTAAACGTGATTGTTTAAATGCTTCTCAGAAAAGAGACTGACATGCCGCTCTGTCTCTCCTTTGTCCCAGCTGCACAGAACTTTCTGTCCATTGCAAGTCACCAAGAGCAACTGTGTGCTCTTCTGGAAGCTTCTTCCTTCACTGACGCTGCAGCAGTCTCCTGCCCACCATCTTGGTTTGAGGCAGTCCTCTCTCTCACATTGACATGAGAGGGTTCTGGGGGTTGACCTCAGGTCGCTAGGTTTGCACAGCAATCACTTTACTGGTAGAACTGTCTCATTTGCCCAGTCCTCATTTCCTTCAGAATTGTGTCACAGGAAAGAGAAGACTAACACAGTGTCATTGGATGGGGGCTAACCCAGGAAGGGGGATAGTTAGAGGTTAGATTATATCCCTGGCTGGAGAGATGGCTCAGAGGTTAAGCACACTGACTGCTCTTCCAGAGGTCCTGAGTTCAATTCCCAGCATCCATATGGTGGCTCACAACCATCTGTAATGTGATCTGGTGCCCTCTTCTGGCCTGCAGTCAAACATGCTGTATACATAATAAATAAATAAATCTTTAAAAACAAAACAAAACAACAACAACAACAACAACAAAAGATGTATTCAAGTCTTTTAGCTTAGTTTTTATTTGTATGAACATTTGTGAGCATGTATGTGTGTGCACCACATGTGTGCAGTGCCCACAGAGGCCAGAAGAGGGTGCAAGACCCCTTGGAGTTGGGGTTATGGATAGTTATCTGACATGTGGGTGCTGAGAACTGAACCCAGGTCCTCTGGAAGAGCAGCCAGTGCTCTTAACCACTGAGCCACCTCTCCAGCCTTCTGTGTTCAAGTCTTGACCTGGTATCTGAGAAGGCGAAAGAAGCTGCAGCAGACACCAGCACTTAGACATGTTTCTGCAGGCGTGGCTACGGCTTTCCAGAGCTGCAGCTTCCCACGGCCTTGAAGAGACACTGTGGAGGAAATACACGGCTCTAGGTCATCTGAGTGAAAATCTCCTGTCAAAACTCATCGACACATAGCCACTTACTTGTGGGTCCTTTAGATACAACCCAATGACACTGAGGAGTCAGGTGGTTTATGTCAGAAGGGATTTGAGGCATTCGCTGAATTAAAACAGGTCATTATAGGGCCACACACTGGTGTCTGCTGGGACCCCATGCCAGGTACAGGATGATATAGACCTAGCAAGGTGGCCTCTGCCCCAGCCTGTGCTCTCCAGGGCTGGGAATGTCCCAGTTGACTGTGGATGTCTTGGTTGTGGTTGCCCATCCCCACTCCTCTCTCTCTTAAAATTGTATTTTTATTGTTTTTAATTATATGCAGATGTGTGTGTCTTCATGTGTGTCTATGCATGTGAGTGTAGGTGCCTGTGGAGGCCAGAAGAGGGCGTCTGGTTCCCTGGAGCTGGAGTTGCGGATCATTGTGAGCTGCTTGATGTGGATACTAGGAATTGAACCCAGATTCCCTAGGAGAGCAGCAACTGTACTTAACCTGACTCCCAACATCTTGGCTGAGTTGAAGGAAAAATGAACATTCAGAGGGGTGCTGAATAGTAAGGGGGGCTGACTGCTACCATTTTCATCTGTGCTTCGACTATATTTAACATTCCATTCTTAGCCAAACATCCTCTGAGACACTTAGGTCATCCTTCACTCTTTTGCAAGATCCTCCACTGCAGCTGTGAATTTCCCATGAGCTGCTGTGTGGGTCACCCTCAGCCCTGACCTCTGGACTTCCATAACCTCCTAGCATTCAACTGTCCTGAGTCAACGCAGCCTGGGTTCATCCAAGTGGGCCAGGGTGTCCTTCTCAATACCCTGGAGAGATGAAGGGCTAGGACTTAGTGTAGATGGCAGTAGCTGAGTTAGCATCAACCTGTCCTAACCATGGCCTCCCAGTATACTCCGTTTGCTCAGCATAGACCTGGAGGGTTGAGGAAGAGGCAGACCACTTCCCCTCTCTCAGTGAGCTGAGCGAGGTGTCTCATAGCTTAGCTCATGCATTAGTTTCTTTTCTTGTTGTGCTGACAACACCTGAGAAAACCAACGTAGAGGAGGAAGGCAGGGAGGGAGGGAGGGAGGAAGAGTGGGTGGGTTTAATTTAGCTCACCTTTGGAAGAGTTGCAGTCCATCGTAGTGGGGAAGCCATGATGCCAAGAGTGTGGAACGGCCAGTCACATTGTATCCGTAGTCAGGAAGGAGACAAAGATGAATATTTATGTTTAGCTGGACTCTGTGGCATGGAATGGTGCTCCCTAATTAGTCTGGATCTTCCCACTTCAGTGAACTCAGTGTAAACAATCCTTCACAGAGATAGCTAGAGGCTTGCTGCTGTGACATTGTAGACCCTGTCAAGTTGACAATTAACATTAACCATCACACCCTCATTCCTGACCCACACTGAACCACGCTCCTCAGCATCTTCTGCTCACAGACATGTCCCATCCTTAGTCCCTAGAGTTTTTTTTTTTTCTTTGCAAAGGACCTCAGAGAGCATGTTCTTTCCTCTCCTTTTTTCTGCAGACTCTGGAGTCAGAGATGAATTTTAATTTTAATGTAGGGAGAGGGTATAACTGACCTATGGTGCCAGTCTCTTGGATTCTTCATCCCAGTTGAATATTTGCACATGGTCTGAGGCCACAACTTTCACATTGTTCCTGAATATCACTTAAATTTCTTCGTGAGCCTCTGTCCTCCCGATGCCTCTTTGGATGGATCTCCCTCAACCAAAAGGGCCTATGTAACCCTGGCTGTTCTGGAACTCTCTATGGAAAATAAGATTGGCCTCAAACTCACAGACACCCACCTAACTCTGCTTTTTGAGTGTTGGAATTAGAAGTGCCTATTGCCACACCTATCTTGGATGGCACAGTCTCTTGACGACACTATATAAAGTCAGTGTTACCCATTCTCTGGCATAAATGGTAATGACATGGAAAGGACCCTAGTCTCCATGCCCTTTGTGGTCCTAGATGCTAGCAGTTGAGGTGGTTGGTCTGTTTTTTCTTGTCTCAGGAATCCAGAGTTTGTGAGTCCAGCCATCCATTTTGGCTGGCATCTTGGATGCCATGTAGATGCCCTGAGGTCCAGATGGTATTTCTATTGGTCCCTGACTCCAAAGGCCTCATGGATGGTGTTCTTGGAAAATGGCTTTCTTCTCTCTCTCTCTCTCTCTCTCTCTCTCTCTCTCTCTCTCTCTCTCTCCTCTTTCTCTCTTTCTTTTAGTTTTGGTTTTCCTAGACAGGGTTTCTCTGTGTAGCTTTGCGTCTGTCCTGGATCTCACTCTGTAGCCCAGGCTAGCTTTGAACTCACAGAGATCCGCCTGCCTCTGCCCCCCAAGTACTGGGATTAAAGGCATGTGCTACCACCGCCCGGCTGAAAATGGCTTTCTTTAATAGGGACCCATGTTAAGCTCTCCCCTGGTCCTCATTCCTGGCTCTACCTAGAGGTACCTCCATGTCCTGAGGAGCCCATCATTTTCTTCCAAGGAGCAATCACCAACCCGCCATGTTTCCTGAATGCCAGGGTCCTAGTGGTGATGAAGAGCCAGGATATGGGATGCGGGAACCAGAGGTGGAAAGGGCAGGTGGCCTTTTCCAAGAGTCTGAAATAAGAATCAGGACAGGTTCTCGCCTCTGCTTTCAACTTTCTAAGCTCTGTGGACTTGGAAGGAGGTGGTTGCCATAGCTCCCTGCATGTACCACCTGCCTCTCTCCTCTCCTTTCCTCACCATCCATATGACCAGAAGGTTCATGGCTTTCTTCTCTTCTGCTGTAGAGAATATCTCTCCTAAGCTTCCCCGCTTGAAGGCTGGATTTCACCCAGCCCTACCACCAGTGATGACTTTACAATCTTCTGTCATTATTTCTGTATCCCCAAGGCCAGGAATTCCTTGAGGACACAGCCTGCTGTCTGTTGAGCTACCCTTGGTACCAGCGAGTTCATCTGGGAAGCACAGGTATGAAAATGGAAGCCGCCCTCAGGTCACTGGGTAACCCAGAGGCTGTCTGTATGCGCTGGTATTTCCAGCCTCAGAGGAAAACACGTTTTGATACTCTCCTAGAGAATTCTAGGTACACCAACATGCCACCTACGGGAGCCTTGGGAAGCACATCGAGAAACACTGTTCTAGTTATTTTGTGCCATTCCAAATGACTTTAGTTATCGCCTTCATCCTAAAGATGAAGTCTCCCCTAACGAAAGCTCTTGTGTCGAGGGCTTCCTACCCAGTAGGTGGCGCTATTGAGAGGCGAGAGAATCCAGAGGGCTCTGAGTCCTGCAATCAGTCCATTCATGAGTTCATACTGCATTGGCTACAGAGAGACCTGGGGCAGGGTTGGAGAAAGTGGGTCCTTGGGGACATGCCCTTAGAGGGTATATCTTGTCCCCGAGTCCTTCCTGTCCTCCCCCTGCCTTCTGGGATTTTGTTCAGTCCCTCATTCCTGTCTTGATGGTCTACCATCTACCTCTCCATAGAAGCAACAGAGCCAAGTGACCTCTGATTGACACCTCTGAAACCGCAGCCACACTAAACACTTCCTATTTTTAATTTGTTTCCCTTGGTTGTTTCTCCATGGCTATGGACAGGCAGGCGAGCACACCCCCGATGCTGTTACTCTTATGAGGGTGACAAGCCAGATAATTTGGGTGTAAAACCCAGGTGGAGATGGAATCTGGGCATCAGGCCAGAGTGTTTCTTCACTTCGATAGTCATTTCTGCCTACAGATGCTGATGTCGGGGCAGGGCGAGGCATTCTTTGGAAGAACCCTACATGTGAGTGAGATTATGGTTAGAGGGAGCAGAAAGTGAAGGCTCAAGTCATTCAAGCTTCCAGGATGGTACATCTGTCTGTCCCATCCCCCTGAGCCCTGGGGGCTCTTCTCAAGGGTGACAGAGAACAGTTAATGCCAAGCACTGTATCTGCAAGTGGGAAGGTGTCCTGTGAGGACCACTGGCTTCAGGACCATCACAGAGAGGACCACCGTCCCTGGCAAAAGAGAGACACATGATTTTGAGGCGTCCTGGGCTTTCCTAGTGCCTAGAGAGATTCTCTTCCACCTTAGATGAGGGTTTCCTGGATTTTCCCTCAGAGCCCTGTAAAGGAGGGCTGTCACTGAGCATGTGGAGAGAAGGGCCAGGGTGGGAGAAGGCTGAGTACAAGACTGCCATTGTGGGGCACTGAACCTATGAAGCTATTGCCGTTCCTGACCAAGTATCAACTGAGGAGCAGTAGATAATCCTGGAGAAGAAATAAAGCTGATATGTTAAGTCAGTGGCAAGCAGGTCTCTGTGTGCCTTGAAGTAGCAGAAAGGGCCAACACCAGTTCATGGCTTGGAGAAGACCCTGTGTCTAATGGTTGGATGCAGAATGGGGAGGATGCTGGAGAAACCCCAAACACACAGTCTTTGCCGGTTACATCCCTGATCCCACAGTGGCCATGGACAGTGGGCGTTATCACATGGCATTTGACAGGGAGGCCAACAGAGGCTGGCTTGCCTCAGGCCCTGCAGCTGGACCTCTGATGAAGGCAGAGAGATTCAAGTCCTTGGCCTCTCCACCTGGGATGTGAGCACTCTGTTATTACGGTATGTTATTATCGTAAGCCCCAGGCTGTTAGGAAAGACAACCCAGAAGTGGACCAAGGTGTCTTCATTCACTCGATGTCCTACCCTGCATGCTTCATTCACTTGGCAAGTACTGCCAAGCTGGAAGGCCTGATAACAGCTCACAAAAGAGGTACCCTGAGCCAGGCGGTGGTGGTGCACTCGGGAGGCAGAGCCAGGCGGATCTCTGTAAGTTCGAGGCCAGTCTGGTCTATAGAGCGAGATCCAGGACAGGCACCAGAACTACACGGAGGAAACCCTGTCTCAACACCTCCCCCCACAAAACAAAGATACCATAAGCCACCGCACCCCCACCCAGCCACAAGTAAAGTGGCTTACCTGGGGTCAACAGCTGGCTATTGTTCTGTGCTTTATACTACACCACATACTTTTGTACAAGAACCTTCCCCCTAGGGTCTGGACTGTGTTCTGTGTGAGTTCCATGGTTCCTGGCTATGCACATTAACTGTAACATGATGACATAATTATAGAAACAGAGAATACCTTCCATTTCCCCAGCCACCTGCCCTCATCAGCGACAGCCCCAGAACACACTGGAATAACTTGGACGTAACAACTCTTCATTACAAGCCGAGGCTAGCGATGAACAAAATAAATATGCATTGGAGGCTGAATGCTATAATTAGAGTTCCCATGTGGCTAAAGAAAGCGAGAGGCGGTTTAATTCTAGACCTCTGCCTCAACGTTAAGTCGCTGCTAGGGAACAGTTCTCGAGGCTTTAACCTGTGAGGGACCAAGGAGGCAGAGTCTGCAGATCCTTGGTGTAGGTAGGGTTCAAATGGAGCTGTTATGCCATTGGAAGATAGCCCAGGGGGTCGCCTACTTCCCAGAGCCAAATGATCTCTCCCAACTGTAAGAGAGGCTGGCATCGTCCCCTGGCACCCATGGACTGGGTGAACCTATTCACTCAATAAATAATTAGTGCAGGCATGACTCTTGTTTCCAGAGAGCTTAGTAAGCGCCTTTCACTCTCTGCCTTTGAAATTCACATTTAGAAGCATATTTTATCTGCTATCTCCGTAAGCTCAGTGCTGGGAACAATCCCCAAACACTGCCTTGCTCTGACTTGGCGTGGCTAGCCAGTCTGAGGATTTTGTGCCTTCTCGATTACTGGATGGGAGGAACTGGAATTGCTGAAAGAGAATAGGCCATATGGTCCCAAACTCCTTAACTCAAGGGGTGTTGGGACTCTCTATCTCTGTGGCTGATCCAACAGAGGGATTTGAGGTGAGCGGATAGGCAATCTGGAGGATCCCCAGCATGGAGCCACATGGAGCCACATCCTGTCTCCTGACTTCTGTGCTCCCAGACACCAGGAAGTACTTGGTAGTAATAGTCACATTGTAAATAGCCCCCATATGGAGCCATATTCAGCTCCAGAACCCCATGAGTGAGGGAGTAAGGCAGTGTTCTCATGCCTCAGTGGCCACCAGAGTCTTAAAACAGGTACTACCGTGGCCTCATCCCGGACAGGATGGCCACAGTCAGCATCTGGGGGATGCAGTGTTGAACTCACAGGCATGAGGTAGTTTGTCCCATTTCAACTAAGAAGAATCTGAAGAATCCTATCTTTGTGATCCAAGACCATCTTCAACAGAAACCACATGGGAAGAGAGGTCCTGAGACCCCTGTGCAATAGGCAGGCATGCGGAGTACCCCAAACCCTCAACAACCAGCCCTGTGTTCTGCAGACAGACAGCTCCCCAACCCAGGACAGTAGTGCCCTCTGCGGGACAGAACCCCCAGACACGGAAGTGTTATAGATGCTCACGTCAGAGAGAGCCGGGGTATTTTGTGTGAGGCCTGGACCTGGGTATTCATCTTGGACCTCCCAAGTTAGTTTTATTTTTCTCTTTAAAGAGAAATGGGCTTTAAAGTCTTTATTTTGAAACTGAGCCTCACATAGCCCAGGCTGGCCTTGAACTCTCCATGTAGCTGAAGATGACCTGGAACTTAACTTTTCCTGCCTCTACCTCCAATTATGGGCCAGCAGTACCCTGCTTGTGCTCTTCACGAAGTGGCTGTGGCTGAGTCACAGATGGTGCTAGGAACTGCCAAAGCCAGGGCTACACCCAGAGATGAGCAACTAATGGTTGTCACGCTAGGAAAATCTAAAGTCCCGACTCCTGGAGCCAGGACCTGTTCCCAGCCCCATACCCTGATGTCCTGTCACTCAGAATAAACTACCCTCACCCTCAAGCTTCCTGCGTGCATCCTGTCTCTGGGCTGAGACTCTGCTGAGAGGGTGCCCTCTGGGCTGCTGGTGCTCGTGCCTAGAGGTATGCTTGGTACAGGAAGTAAGGTGCGTGTGCTCTGGGGGACTGAGTCTCCCTCTGTGCAGTCTGGGGGGGGGGTGGCTTTTGAAACCATAGCTTAGAGCACAAAGCCAGAGAAGCTCAACCACAGACTCTAGCAAGGCCAATTGGTCCTTGGTGGGAGTCCCTAAGGGTTGGCTTCATCCCTGATTTGACATCTAATCCAACCCACCCTTGCAATCTGGAGGGGGCTGGCATTCCTCACTCAGGGACCAGATTGGCTATGACAAGGACAAAACACACCTGTCTTTTCCATCTTGATTTGTGATGGGAGAGGGGAATTTAAACATCACTCCTGAGGGAAAGAGTAAACCCTAGACAGTGACATACATACTTTGGGGGCCTGTATTTGCCTTCTTGGAATTCCTGTGGATCTCAGCCTGTGGAAGGCCTCCTTATTGGACCCTAGGGAGAGGAATATTGAGTGGATGAGGCAATGCGGTGTCTGGCACTCAGCACATCATTACCAACTGCTAATTGATTCAGGTGACTAAACCAGGAAGCAGTGAGTAGACTAAAAAACCCTAGGATAATGAAAACAAAAATCCCAGGATGACTGATTTTGGAACGGTCCTCCACTGCGGCTTCCTTTTAGGAGTGTGGGCTCTTCTGAGCTCATCCCAAGCAGGATGCAGTTGAACTGTGGATTTTTTTTGTTGGGGGGGGCAGGAAATCTCATTGCACAGAGTATGGTACACCTGCCGGCGCCTGGACACGCCTGGCAGTTTCCCTGGGTGCTGCTGGGTGGGTGCTGTGTGCTCTGTCCTCCTCTCTCGGACTCCTGAGACACATTGCTACCTGCTGGTATTGCTACCGTGTGCTGTCATCTCCCTGCTTTCCATCCTTTCTCCCAGACAGGGATCAGAGATGCTGGTCCTTGTTTGCCTGCAGCTCGTGGTCCATCACATCTGAATTCTCCTTTTTCTGGGCTACACTCACTGTGGGAGAGTTTATATTCCCAGTCTATGCACATAGGCACAGAGCTTATGGAGGGCACTAATATTGGCTTCCAGGGAAAAAAGAGCCATAACATGAGCCACAGACCCACCCATTTGAAGTATAGGACTCAGTGGCTGGTGGGAGATTCACAGAGACGGTGATTGGCACCACTGTATAACTTCAGAGCAGAAGACACCCCAAGCTAATGAGTAGTCATCCCTCGTTGTGTAGTGGAGGATGACCTTGAACTTCTTACCTTCCTGCTTGCCCTTCCCACGTCTTGGGATTATAGGCATTAGAATGGTTGGCCCTGGGATGACGCAGTGTTTGTGGTTTGAGAATGACTTGTTAGCTCTGTTTACACCAGTCTAGGGTTTCTCTGGCCTGGAGCTCTAAACTCTTCCCCATTCCTTCTGCAAACTAGATTCAAATGCTTAAACTCACACGGGTAGGTTTCCCATGGCAACGATCCCACTTCTTGGTACCAGTGTCCTGTGTTAGTTACTTTCCTCCTGGCTGGGATGTAATACTCAAGAGGAGCTGGAAAGGACACAGTCCATCACTGCAGGGAAGGGATAGCAATGGAAGGCTGCTTTCTCCTGTCTTGACTGAACAACTAGCAGCCAAAAATGAAGACAGGTGGTGTTTCCAAGGCTTCCTATTAAAAAATTCATTTATTTTTATGAGTATGGGTATTTTGCCTGCACGTATGTCTGTGTGCCATATGCATGCCTGGTGCCTCAGGAGGTTGCAGTTGCAAACAGTTCTGAGCTGTCATGTGGGTGCTGGGACTCAAACGTAGGTCCTCTGGAAGAGAAGCCGGTGCTCTTAACCCCTGAGCCATCTCTCCAACCTTCTCCACCTTTTAACCAGCTGTTCATTCTGGGCCCTCAGCTTGTGGAATGGTGATACCCACGCATAGTGCAGGCCATCCTTTCTTTGTTGAGCCTCTTTGGAAGCATGCTCACAGACACATCCAGAGGTGTGTCTCCTAGGTGATTCTAAGTCCCATCAAGTTGAACATTGAGACTGAGCATCACTGATACCAGAAAAGTTGATTGGCGTACTAATCTTGATTTGCATGCACCAGGCTATGCATAACATCTACCTAGTAGGAAATTCACATTTTAATTTTCCAACACATTAAGAGACATTTAAGAGTCAAACATGTACCAGGACACATGAATTAATGAATAAATGTAACATGGATTAGCATGATGTAGACCTTTGTGGTCAGGGAACTAAAATTCAAAAAGACTGGTAAGGACTCAGCCAGGAAAGTGCTTCCCAGGTCAACACAAAGATCTGAGCATCCACATAAAATACCAGGCATAGTGATGCAACCTGTAATCTCTGCGCTGGGGAGACAGAGACAGGAAGATGCTCCAGGTTTGCTGGCCAACAAGTCTAGCTGAATTCATGAACTCTGGGGTCAGGGCGAGACCCAGTCTCAAAAAATAAGGTGGAGAATGATAGATAAATGCATCTGTGGCATCAACCTCTGACCTCCTCACTTGAACATGTGTGTGCACACACACAAACACTCATGCATGCATGTATACTTACACTCACATGTACACACATGGGCATTCCACAGACAGACATACAAACATATAGATATACACACACCACAAGACTGGCAAAAAGCAGGCTTTCTACCAGTCAGGCAAGACGAATCCTTGCCTGTAATATTGAACTAGATAGAATTTACAGGATTATCTATTTTGTTTTAATTGGGCCAGACAATTACTAATTTTATCTGGGGAGAGGTAGGAAGGGAGTCATGTTGAAATCTTACTTTCTGGTGATTTCTAATGTGAAGATGCTCTCTGGCTTAGTTGTCAGGGACAGCATTGCCTTTTTTTCCTCAGTGAGAAGTTCTGGCATAGGGTATGGAGGATGGTCCATTCAAGCCAGTTATCACAGAATAATTCTATCTTGCTTCCCTAAAAACAGCATCTCACTCTCTGCCTCATGCCCAGCCGTGCCAGAGATGCTTGGGGGGTGGTGTTGGGCAGCAGCACCCCTCCCTCCTGCCCAGCTCCGGGGAGAGTGTTTGAAAATTGGATTCATTTTTGTGCTAATGGTTGAAATGATGCCTTGGGAATGTTGAACATATTATAGTGATTGCTTTATCCTCCTGCAGATGTGGAAGTCTATTACTGAAAAAAAACCAAAACAAAACCAAATCATGTTTTTAATTTCCTTCATTACCCGTCTGAGGGTTTCTTCCTTGTCTGGACAGTTTGTTTAAAAAGAAATTGTGCTGGGTAATGATGAGAGATGTGCTGGGTGAGGTCAGTCAGTTTTAATGATCCAGAGGAGAGCTGGAGAGATACCACAAGAGAAATAAATTAACCCCAGTGGGAGCATCAGCCTCACAGCTGCTTCTACACATCCCATTTTGGGGACACATGATGTAGAGAGGTACAGATTTTAAGATTATGGAGCCTAGCATGGTGATTCATGCTTGTAATTCCAGTCCTGGGCAGCCTAAGGCCGTGGGGGAAATCAAATGAGTTCAAGGCTAGCCTGGATTACACTACGTAAACTGTAGGCTAGCCTGAGGTACCAGTGTAAGAACCTTTCAAAAAGCTAAGGTCGGTGAGATGGCCCAACAGGTAAAGACTCCTGTAAGACTGGCAGCCTGAACTGAGCCCCCAGGATCCACATAAATGTGGAAGCAGAGACCTGACTCCACAGAGTTGTCCTGTGACCATCATACCTGCAGTGTGGCACACCTGCACCTCTACACACATGTACGAACAAACAAACACATAAGTAAATAAATAAATAAATGCAATCCCCAAAGATCACAGAATCTATAACTTCTTTAGAGCAATCGGGAAAAAAAATAGAAATCTTTCAACGCGACCCTTCCCATCCTTTGAATACTTTACGTAAGTTATACAGAGCAGGCGATAGCCTTAATTCATGCTTAATATTCTTCCCCTTCCTCTTAGTCACTGAGCACTTTCTTCTCTATGAAGTTCCAGGTTTTGAGCAGGTTAACTGCAATCAAGGTTAAGATTTTTGTGACTTCATTAGGAGAGAAAATGAGCTTGAAATTGCATTTAGACAATGTTCTCGGGCTAGGAGTGACTCAGCAGAGCTGAGATTCTTTGGGGGAAATGCTTTGGGATTAAAACATGCTCCAACTTCCATCTGAGAGTGCATGCTTAGCCAAGACCATCCAAAAGCCCCCTGACGTTAATCATTGTAAGTATGGACACCAGCAGACAAAACACAGCCATCGCCAGCCACACATGTGACATCTTAACTGTCATCCACAGAAAATCTAGATTCACAGACCCACTAGCTCTTCCGAAAATGTACCTCTCTCCCTTCTTAACATATAGCCACTATGTTGTTTTGATGGACACCTGTGTTAGTTACTTTTTCCCTGATGCAATAAATGGTCCTACCAAAGGAAATTTTACTTTGGCTCCCGCCTGGAAGTCAGAAAGCGTCTGATCACATGTCATGCACAAAAAGGAGACTGGAGGAAGGAGAGAGGGAGAGAAGGGGGTGGAGGGGGGAGGGGACACTTGATCTCAAGGTTTCTCAGACTAGCCCCATGTCCTGCCTTCTCTCTGCTTCCTGTCTACAGATGTCATGTGACCAGATGGAGGCACGCCCCTGCCTCCATACTTTCTGCGCCATGATGAACTGTCTCCCTTTGAACTGTGAGCCCAAACAAGCCCCTGCTCCCACTTCCTTAAGTTGCCTCTTGTGGGGAATTTGGTCAAAGCAGTGAGAAAAGCTAGGAATACGCACGTGGGCGGTGTCTGTCCGTGCAGGTACACAAGAATGCCACTTGTCAATTAAGTGAAATTTTGAGTCAGGCAGAAGAGTGATGAATCCAAAGGCTGCTTGTGCTTTTCCATCAGAAAATGTGATGTCTCAGGAATCCTGGGGACTGCTACCTAGTGAGGGTGAGTCAGTGCAGTACTTTATTCTGAATGTTGTTCTGCATGTCTGTAAACACTTTGAAATGTGGACAGGGTCAGAGAAAGTCCAGGGAGGGTGATGGGAAGTTTCGTTTGTTTTTTTGAGAAGGTGTGATAGTCAGCTTTATTTTTACTTATTTAATATTTATTTTTACTCATGTGTCCATGGGTGTATGTGTGTGTCTCTGTGTGTGTACCCACAGAAGAGGGTGTTCGATCCCCTGGAGTTACAGAACTCCATGCATGGGTGCTGGGAACCGAACTCAAGTCTTCTGGAAGGGCAATGCACGCCTTTGCCCACAGAGCCATCACTCTGGCCCCGATGCTCATCTTCAATTGTCATTTGGGGAAGAGAGTCTCAGCGAGGAATTGTCCCCTTGGATCGGCCTGTGGGCGTGTCTGTAGGGGATGAACTTAAGTTAGTTGAGGTGGATAGGACCCCGCCCACGGGGGTTCCAGAGCTGTGTGGAGACATTGAGCCGAACACATGCAAGTGAATTAGCATCATCCATTCGATTCTCTCTGCTCTTGATGGTGGATGTGATGTGACCCGCTGCTTCAAGCTCCTGTTGCTGTGACGTCACTGTGGTGGTGGACTGTAACCTGGAATTTTAAATGAAAATAAACCATTTCTCTGAGATGCAATTTTTAAAAAAGATTTATTTATTTATTATGTGCGCAGAAGAGGGCGCCAGATCTCATTACAGAGGGCTGTGAGCCACCATGTGGGTGCTGGGAATTGAACTCAGGACCTTTGGAAGGGTAGTCAGCGCTCTTAACCTCTGAGCCATCTCTCCAGCTGTGATGCAATTTTTATCAGGGTATTTTTATCACAGTATCAGAAGTGAAACTAGGGTGGAAGGGATTCTGTCACACAGCCTGGGCTGGTTCCAAATTTATGGTTTTGACTGGCCTTCCTGCCACATTCTCTTGAGTCACAGGTGTGCACTCTAAGGCCTGGTGATGGGAGATTTTGAGAGGATGGCAGCTTGGAGGTGCTGGAGGAGCCTGATTTCACAATCCCATGTGCGTATAGGTAAACATTGCCAGTCACACGCTGTAGACTCTCAGACAATTACTTTACAGACTTCTGAGTCTGTTTCCTCCTCTTCCTCTTCCTCTTCCTCCTCCTCCTCCTCCTCCTCCTCCTCCTCCTCCTCCTCCTCCTCCTCCTCTTGGTTTTTCGAGACAGAATTTCTCTATGTAACAGCCCTGGCTGTCCTGGAACCAAGTTGTAGACCAGGTTGGCCTTGAACTCACAGAGATCTGCCTGCCTCTGCCTCCCAAGTGCTGGGATTAAAGCTGTGTACCACCATGAACAGCATCTGTTTCTTTCTTAACCAGTATTTTTATTAGCTATATTATTTAGCAAGATGGCTCCATCTAGCCAGGCACGGTGGTGCACGCCCTGGTCTACAAAATGAGTTCCAGGACAGCGAGGGCTACATAGAGATACCCTGTCTTAAAAAAAAAGAAGACAAAAAGGTGGCTCAGTCAATAATGTATTTGCTAAACAAGGTTGAAGACCTGGATTCCATCTCTAACACCCATATAAAAAAAATGGATGCAGCCGGGCGGTGGTGGCACACACCTCTAATCCCAGCACTTGGGAGGCAGAACCATGTGGATCTTTGTGATTTTGAGGCCAGCCTGGTCTACAGAGTGAGATCTAGGACAGACACCAAAGCTACACAGAGAAACCCTGTCTCAAAAAATCATACCAACCAACCAAACAAAATGAATGTGACAGCCAGTACTTGGGAGCAGGGCAGAGACAGGAGGCTCATGGGGGTTTGCTGTCCAGGTAGTTGAATTAGTGAGAGACCCTGTCTCAAGGAATAGAATGATTGGGGATGCCACCTGGGATTAACATCTGGCTTCCATGTGTACATCTATGCATGTGTACATGCACGAACATGTATCCATACATACACACAGTTTGGAGTGTTATTACTTTGTGAGGATGCAGAGGATCTGATGCCCTTTTCTGTCCTTTGTAGGCACCAGGCTCTCATGAGATACCCAGACATACAATGCAGGCTAACACCCATGCATAAGTGTTTTAAAGCAGTTGAGAACTGACAATATGGAGTATGTATGCATGCTGGAGCTATTTAAGAAGCCTGATGATGGTGATGAGGAGGAGGGGGAGGAGGGGGGAGGGGGAGGGGGAAGGGAAGGGGGAGGAGGAAGGGGAGGGGGAGGAGGAGTTCTTGAATGTGTCCAACTTTCTGCAGATGATTGGCTTGAAAGAACTGAAGTCAGAGGTTACTGACTGACGCATGCTATGCAAGCAACTTCCCCGTCTTGCAGAGTCTTGAAAGGGGAATGCAGCTTCTGGAGAGTTCCATCCCCTGCTCCCATGAGGAAGAGTCCTTCTTTCCTTGTGTCTTTGCTTCTGTCCCTGGAGCTGCTGTAGACACAGAGTCAGGCTGACACACAGGCCACTTGACTGTTGTTGATGTCCGGCTCTCGGCTTCTGTGGAAAACCAGCATTCACGTGTGTGGATGGGTTTGTAACTCACTCAACACGGAGCTGAGCTCTTCCAAGAGCTGCCTGACCCAGAGCCCCTGGACCCTGCTCTGTGAATCAAGTTTGCTTTAGTCCGTAAGATGCCAGTCTGTCCTCCACCCAGGAGCCTCCCACCAGACGTCACTGGCTGCACTGCTTTGTGATGTGTGCTTTTAAGTTACTCTCTCATGCCACTCCCGAGCTGGTCCATGCCCTGCTGGTTTGTGTATGTGTTGAAGCAGGGGAGAGATGATGCCTTGCCTGTTATCAGTAGCTGCACCCCAGCCTCCCATCTGGAAACTCCCACATCTGTCAGACCTCTGCTCCTGCTGTGGGGATGCCTAGATGAAATAGATAAGCCAGCTTCTCTGGTGAGGTGAGTGGGCAAAGGGCAGCCCAGGGACAAATAGAGCCAGAGGTGTGAGAATGCAGGAGTGAGCCTGCCTGGGACCGGGTGTCAGGCAGGGGAAGGGAGGTTCTGGCCCACCAACATGAGATGGGTGCAAAAGAGCAGGTGTTCCCCAAACTCAGCACCACCCACTCTGTGTCCTTCTCCACCTCCTCAGTACCCACAGGCCTCTCTCAGGAGCCTCTAAAGCTGTATGCACAGACTGGTGTGTAGAAGGTGGCTCTCTGTGTTACTAGGTCATAGGAAGGGCCTATGCCCCGTGGGAAAGGGGAGGGGATCTGAGATAGGAGGGCACCTGACCTGGTACAGGGACTATGTTTGAAGGTAAAGGACCACGGAAGAGCTATTTCCAATATTGTGAGTGATTACTAACCATACTCTCCGACCGATGCATGGTTTGTGCAGGCTAACCCCCTTTGTGGCACAGCCATGTGCCTTTCCGAACCTGCTATTCCAATGTCAGCCCCTAAGAGTAGTGAGTTTAGAGTCAGACCCCTCATGGCAATTGTCAAGAAGGGGCATGGGAGATATCGTCCATAAAGAGAGATGCCTGGTGTGTGTGTGGGGGGGGGGGTTGAGTGAGATAGCCCTATAGGCTCATATATTGGAATGCTTGGTCTTCAGTTCATGGAACTGTTTGGGAAGGATTAAGAGGTGTGGCTTTGCTGGGCGGTGGTGGCGCACACTTGTAATCCCAGCACTTGGGAGGCAGAGCCAGGCGGATCTCTGTGAGTTTGAGGCCAGCCTGGGCTACCAAGTGAGTTCCAGGAAAGGCACAAAGATACACAGAGAAACCCTGTCTCGGAAACAAACAAACAAACAAACAAACAAACAAAAAAAGAGGTATGGCTTTGTTGAAGGAAGTGTGTCACCAGGGGTGGGTTTTGAGGTTTCCAAAGCCCATGCTGTTCCCAGTTAGTTCCCTCTGACTCGTGTGCTTACAAATCAAGATGAAAGCACCAGCGCTATGCCTGCCTGCCACCATGCTTCCCGCTATGATGGTCAGGAACTCTAACGCTGCGAAACTGTAAACCCCCAAATGAAGCACTTTCTCTTACAAGTTGCCTTGGCCATGATGCCTTATCACGGCAATAAAAAGGAATGAAGACACCTGAGAAGATAGGCTTTTATTGCCCTTGCCCTTGACATCATCCCTACTTAAGCTGTCAGGCTGCAGCAGCCACCTAATCTCCAGGGAGAAGCCACGCCCACACTGCGAGCCAGGCCACGCCCACACTGTGAACCAGGCCACGCCCACACTGTGAGCCAGGCCAGGGACAGGATACAGGCAGAACCTTGGCTCTCCACATCTTAGGTGCCCAGAGCAACCTCCTTTGAGCTGATTGATAAATCCTGTTCCCCCTGGAACCGTTTGAGTCAGAGCTTTCAGCAATTGAGTCAAAACTTCCTGGTATGTGTTCTAAAGCGTGTGTGATGTGAACTGTCATGGAAATATAGAGTGAACATATGTCAGAGATCTTTCTTAACTCGTCAAATAATCAGGGAACTAGTGAGAGGTAAGAACAGTGAGAGGGAGAACCCAGAACCAAGGACACACAGGGAAATAAAGAATGCAACCAGAGAAGGAACCGGCTGGGAAATGTAGGTCCACCAGCAGAGCGATTGCCTAACGTGCCTGAGGCCCTGGGTTCGATCCCCAGTACTTTATAAAACTGGGCAGAGTGGCACAAAACTCAGGAGATAGAGGCAAAGGGTTCAGATGTTTGAAGTACATCCATAGCTGTATAGTGGTTTTGAGGCCAGCTTGGGCTAGATGAGACATTGTCTCAAGAAACAAATGAGATCAAGCTGATCTTTTCACAGGGGAAGAGGAAAGGAATGGACCACCTGGCAGGTTTCGTTTGCACATCTGTGGGCCAGGTCTGTTTGTACTGCTGGCATTGTGTATGCTCCGCAGAACTGCAGAACGGCTTGAATTAAATGGCAGGTATAGCCTACATGGAATAAGAGGATTCTTGATTAGACAATGTCTGAGTTTCCTCAGAAGATATTGTCATTTGGGTCTGTCTGCAATGGCTGATTTTGATGGTCAGTTTGATGTAGAAGTGTCTAGGTCACATCTTTAGGTTTCATTGAGTTGGAGAGCTGGCTCCGAATACCACGGAGCCCACTAGAGAGATCCATGCTTACCATTCTGCTTGGTATCACTTCTGGGATGCAGAGAGGGCAGAAGCAGATGGCTAGCCCTTCGAGAAGAGGCCAAGGCAAGGGCACAGGAGGCTAGGGTGTGGTGTGCCCTGCTGAAGGGATCCTGGGGCAGAGGAAGGAGAGGACCCAGCAGGTCTTCAGGAATCAAAGCAGGCTGGACCTTTAGAGTCCCTGTCAGAGGCATTTCGTAAGTTATTTTTAGGAAAGATGCTAAAGGTGGTGTGTGTGTGTGTGTGTGTGTGTGTGTGTGTGTGTGTGTGTGTGTGTGCAAGTTTACAGACGTGTGTATGCCGGAGGTCAGTCTTGCATGTCATTCCTCAGGTACTGTTGACTTTGTTTTTTGAGACAGGATCTTGCACTGGCCTGGAGATTGCCAAGTAGGCTATGGTCGGTGAGGCTCCGAGATCTGCTTAACCCTGTCTCCCTAGTGCCGGGATTATGAGCACATGCCACCATGCCTAACTTTTTTTTTTTCTTTATCCTTTTAAACGGAGGTTTGAGAGATCAAACACAACAACTCATGCTTATAAGGTATGCTGGTTAGTTTTATCTCAACTTGACATAAGCCAGAGTCATCTGAGACCCCAATTGAGAAAATGTCTCCATATGATCCAGCTGTAGGAAAGCTTGTAAGGCATTTTGTTAATTAGAGATTGATTGATTAATTAAAGATTGTTAAAACTGTATTGCTTCACATTGTTGGTGGTGCCATCCCTGGGCTGGTGGTCCTGGGTTCTATAAGAAAGCAGGCTGAGCAAGCCATGGGGAACAAGCCAGTAAGCAGCACCCCTCTATGGCCTCTGCATCAACTCCTGCCTCCAGATTCCTGCTCTGTTTGAGTTCCTATCCTGATTTCCTTTGATGGTGGACTAGTGTGGAAATGTAAGCCCAATGACACCCGCCAGTTGCTCTTGGTCATGGTGTAGCAACCCGGATTGAGACACATGGTGAACAAGCTCTCCATCAACTGAGCATCTCCCCACCTACAAGATGGAGTTGGGCATGGCAGTCCATGGGCATGTCTGGTGTATCTCTGCGTCAGAGATGGTATAGTGGCCAGTGCAACAGGGCCATGTGGCTCTGTGTGACTTCAGAGGACAGGGAGGGGTTCAGCTGTGTGTTCTGCCTGCTGCGACAGTCGACAGTGGGTAGGGAGCTGCAAGTGGAGCTGAGCTGTGTGCCCCCGCCAATATTGATTGCCTAATGAGGTGACAGATTGCATCCGCCACAGCTGTCTTGTCAATGAGGAAGCCAAGTCATTAAGTGTTAAAATTGTATTGCTTCACTGCCCCAAGCTGTGCTTGCTCCTGTAAATTGAATGACAATAAGAGGTCCCAGGGTGGCTTGAGAAGTGGCCTGTCACCTCCCATGGGGAGGGAGCTCAGTGGTCACCAAGACACACTGTACTTCAGATGTCGAAGATGACAAATGGACCATGCCTTCCTTCTTAATAATAGTCATCTATCTCTACTAGTGGTGGAGGAGCAGGCTGGGGCTGTTCAGCTGCCTGCTCAGCTGAAGACGGCTCCATCAGGGAGCTGGGGACGTCCTGAGGTCATGGTTGGTAGACAGCAGATCCCGGTGGGGTGGCTTTTCCGAATGTCCTCAAGCCCCCTCCCCCGAGATCTTTTCATTTCTGGTGGAATGACCAGCCGTAACTTCTTGCGTAGCCTCCTAGGCTACAGGCTGTTGTTTTATTTAGGGATTAAAATACATATAGACTGTAGGCTGGTGAGAAGGCTCAGCAGATAAAGCCAAACCTGAAAACCAGAGTTTGATGGCTGGGACCCACGTGGTGGAAGGAGAGAACTGACTCCCCCATGTTGTCGTCTGACTTCCATATGCATGTTGTGGCATGTGTGCATCCCACACATGCATACACATATGCACGCACAAAACTATAATAAAAATATAGCATAATTGTTGTGGATGTCGTCTTTAGGTATGACACAGTTCTGGCCATCTCGATGTTAGAGGAGCTATGATTGCCTGTGGAAGACCCTTGCAAGATCAGGCCCATGAACGGCCCCTGACAGAAGGATTAGGGGAGTATCATCAGACCTCCTCAGATTCCAGTCACTTGCTCTCTCTGCCCACAACCCCACCTGCATCCATATCTGTCCGGGCTGCCCATGGTTTTGCAGGCTGCTAGAGTATATAAAAAGGAGAAGGCTATGTAATGTGGGGGTGCTCCATTTCTGCAGTTTTAGGGAGGTCACCATCCATGCTGGGGTGAAAGTTTTTGGTGATGAACCTGTTCAGGGTCACCCACGGTGGTGGTTGGAATGAAAATGGCTTCTATAGGAGGTATGGCCTTGTTGGAGTGGGTGCGGCCTTGTTGGAGTGGGTGCGGCCTTGTTGGGGTGGGTGCGGCCTTGTTGGGGTGGGTGCGGCCTTGTTGGGGTGGGTGCGGCCTTGTTGGGGTGGGTGCGGCCTTGTTGGGGTGGGTGCGGCCTTGTTGGGGTGGGTGTGGCCTTGTTGGGGTGGGTGTGGTCTTGTTGAAGGAAGTGTGTCACTAGGGGCGGGTTTTGGGGTTTCAGAAGCTCAAACCAGGCCCAATGTCACTCTCTCTTCCTGCTGCCTGCCAATCCAGATGTAGAACTCTCAGCTCCTTCCCCAGCACCACGTCTGCCTGCCCGCCACCATGCTTCCCACCGTGATAATAATGGACTAAACCTCTGAACTGTAAGCCAGCCCCCAACTAAATGTTTTCCTTTCTAAGAGTTGCTGTGGTCATGGTGTCTCTTCACAGCATCAGAGCACTAAGACACCCACAGTCCTATAAGTGAGCCCAACAAACCCATTCACCTACCCAGCTGGATTTGGGTAAAATAAATTTTTTTTGTTCATTATCAGTGTCTGGGGCAATGTCACCCCAGGAAAAGATGGTAATATTTATCATTATAATCCCTCATGAGTATTAACGTCAGTGCCACTAAGGACTTTCTCAGTGTCACATAACGGTCCTTACTGCCTGGACTGGAGAACTTTCCACCAATTCCAACATTAACTGTACACTCATTCCATAGTAATTCCCCCAGCTAGGATCCGCCATTTTTCTTTCTGCCTCTACGGACTCCCCTGATTTCACCATGTCATGTCCTTAGAATCCCTTGGCATCTGTCAAGGACTTGTTTCCCAAACAGTTGTAGTTCCAGGGTCCATCATATATTAAAATTGTGTTCTTTTTTCTAATGGTGTGATATTTCATGGCATGTA
Organism: Onychomys torridus; assembly: GCF_903995425.1. Taxonomy (NCBI): domain Eukaryota; kingdom Metazoa; phylum Chordata; class Mammalia; order Rodentia; family Cricetidae; genus Onychomys; species Onychomys torridus. Next base: position 46,557,654 of record NC_050463.1, read on the forward strand.
CATTCCACCAAGCTGGGTTTAGAGACACCAGGCAGCCACTGTTGGCTGTAACCTCAGAGCTGGTGAAAGCTGAAGTCTGGTACAGGAGCGTCTCTGGGTAGGAGGTTTCATTGCTCTCTGTCCAGTTTGACCCCATCTTTGCCAGTCCAGGGAACGCCGAGAGACTTGCAGGACAAGGCTCTGGGCAAGACGTGGGGCAGGAAGCAAGAGCAAGCTGGCCCTGGGTTGGAGACGTGCCAACAAGGCACAAGACGCTGATGCTGATGCAATTCGGCAAAGGCTGCTGTTATAGACAGAGGAGCACCACAGTCTGTTGCCATGGGGACAGCGGAGTCGACAAAGGCTCAGCTAATCAAGATCCCCAGTGACATGCAGGGGTGAGAACCACCGCTGAGTACTCGCTTCCCCATGTGAACTTCAGCTTTTCGTGCTGAGTGACAGGTGATGGTGCTTGCCACTTCAGTTGGGCAGTCACTCAACACTGACCCTCAGAAGGACCAAGGACTCCTTGTCTTGACAAATGAGGGAACCGAGGCTCAGCGAGCAGTGAATGTGCTTGGTTGTTGGTTACTGATCCTTTCCCTGCTGCCTCCCGGGTTTCTCCACCCTCAAAGAATGGCAGATACTATGTCTGAATTGACAAGTCCCTGAGTGGGTGTGGGAAGGGCCCCCACAATGGAGGGGACATAGTGAAGGTCAACTTTAGGTATTAATCCTCAGATGTTGTCCAATTACCTTGAGATCAGATCTCTCACTGGCTTGGGGCACACATATTAGGCTAGAATAGCTGGCCAGTGAGCCTCTATCTCTACCTCCCCTGTGCCGGGACTGAAAGCGTGCCTGGCTTCTTTGCGTGGGTTCTGGGGCTTGAACTCGGGTCTTTGTGTTCATTGGATGCACATTTTATCAGTTGAGCTGTCGCCCCCAGTCCAGAGCTGCTCTTGTTTTTTAGACACACTACTCATGCTCCAGTCTTTCAAAGCATCTTCTGTCTGCATGTGGCTGTATCCAGAGCGCTGTGGATATCGCTCTGTATAAATAAAATGCTGATTGGCCAGTAGCCAGGCAGGAAGTATGGGCGGGACAAGCAGAGAAGAGAATTCTGGGAACAAGAAGGCTGAGTCAGGAGATGCTGCCAGCCACTGCCATGACAAGCAACATGTAGAGATACTGGTAAGCCACAAGCCATGTGGCATCTTATAGATGAATAGAAATGGGTTTATTTAAGATATAAGAACAGTTAGCAAGAAGCCTGCCACAGCCATACAGTTTGTAAGCAATATAAGTCTCTGTTTACTTGGTTGGGTTTGAGCAGCTGTGGGACTGGTGGGTGAGAGAGATTTGTCCTGACTGTGGGTCAGACAGGACCAAGAAAACTCTAGCTACACCAGAGGGGCATGGAGGTCCTGTCTACCTGTATGTCAGGATAACAAGGTGTTTTTTGGTTGGGCTGTGGATGCTGAACATGAGTTGGGGGTTCTTGAGAGGTGCATTGGCTGAATCTGTGAGTGTTTGGGTGTGGGGAGATTAGGAGCCAGAGCAAGACCAAGGAGATTAGGAGCATGACCAAAGTTCCTGCCTCTCCCCAAGACCCCTGTACCCACTAAGCAAGGAGACAGCCTTTTGTGGCCTCACTGGTGGGTCCCTGGGTGGGGGATACAGGAGAGAGAGACCACGTGCCATATCTCCAGCAAAGGACTCAAATTGTGGGTCTCAGGAGATGTAGACAGAGTGGCCACACTATGGCTGTGGGCTGCAGACGACACACTGGCCAGGGGTATTTAGAGACCAGGCAGGACTCCCTGACCCTGCAAACTAAACCCTGCCCTTGAATGCTGGGCTGAGCCAGCAGAACCATCTCCCTGGCCACCGACACCCATTCATGCTTAGGGCCACATGGGGCTTTATCTGCACTGCCCCTGGTGGAGGGGAAGGGAGAGCTGGCCCCTGATCAGAGCAGGCAGGTCAGCCATAAGCATGAGCCCCTGCAAAGCCCAAGAAACACAAAGGGACCTGCCACATCCATGCGTGGGTGACCAGCACCTTTCCTGCCGGCATCTCCTGTGTTCTTCCTGCTTGGGGGAAGGGAGGGGGTGGGGTTGAACAGTGGAGTGGTACTTGGCACCAGAAGTGCCACAAAACCTACTGTCTCTGGCTTCTGTTACACTCATCCTGGAAACTGCCTCCAGGCTTTTGGTGCAATAGCAAAAAAAAAAAAAAAAAAAAAAATTCTGGACACAAACATGACGGTTCACTGATACACATTGTTACCATCCGTTTCCAAACCTCACGATGGTGCTGGCCAGATGTGCTGGCACTGGCTTTAATCCCAGCGCGCGAAGGCAGAGACAGCAGCTGTCAGTTCCAACTGTACACACAGAGAAACAGCGGGTGAACTGGGGGCCCGGGGAGGACTGAGCACTGGCTTGTCAGGACTCAAGGTCCTGTGTTAGTGATATGGGTCTCTTAGCTGTGACTGAAGTGCCTGACCAAGAGTGACTTAGAGAACAAAGGGATTGCCTTGGCTTGAAGTTTCAGGGGACACTGCCCGTCTTAGCAGGGATGGTGTGGCAGGGGGTACAGTAGGTGGTTACAGTGTACACAGTGTACTCATAGTCGAGAGAGAGAGAGAGAGAGACAGAGACAGAGACAGAGACAGACAGAGAGAGACAGACAGACAGAGAGAGAGAGAGAGACAGACAGACAGAGACAGACAGAGACAGAGAGACAGACAGAGAGACAGACAGAAAGACAGACAGAGAGAGAGACAGAGACAGACAGAGAGAGACAGAGACAGAGACAGACAGAGAGAGACAGAGACAGACAGTGGCATGTGGCATGGGGTGAAAAAAGCCCCAACTCCCATACCGTGACCAGCTTCCTCCAGCGACTCCATCTCCTGAAAGTCACACCACTTTCTCAAACAGCGCCACCAGCTGGAGACCACGTGTCCAAACACATGAGCCTGTGAGGGACATTTCATTCAAACTATAACACACGCTACTCCAGCAGAGGCACTGCTGATAACCAGAGCCAACACAGATCCCATGTCCAGAGCCCTGGGGATGTCTGCTCATTGTCCTCTGCGCGGTGTGAATGGCTGCCGGCCCCTCGGGAAGGACAGGACAGAGGGGTTAATACTTGCCAATGCCTCAGAGTCCTTTCCTCTGCTGACATGGCCACCTCTTAGTTGCTATTGATAGTTTTTCCTGCAGTGCTGGGGATGAACCTGAGACCTTGCACATGCTAGGAGACCTTCCACCACTGACCTACAGCCCATTCCTCTTTTTTACCTTTTGTTGTGAGACATCGTCTTACTAAACTGCCTAGGCTGATCTTTCCCTCCCTCCATACTCTCCACAGCCTGAAAAGTTAAAACCTACCAGGCAGGTTGGGAAAGGAAGCTGAAGCTAAATTTCTGGGCTGAGGTTAGAGTGAGGCGTAAAGAGCATTTTACGGCATTGCAGGCTTGTATTAGAAAAAAGAAAACGACTTGGAGCAGCAGTCTAAGCCTCAGGGATTAGGGAAAGAGCAGAGTAAATCCAAGCAGATGGGTAGGACAAGTAAAGACACCAGGACAAATCAATGGGGACAGAGATGAAAAATGAAGGCGCAGAACCAGTGACGCCTAGCGTTGGAAGGGTGGGTAAGATGGATAAGCCTCTCGCCACGCTCACCAAGCTGAAAACAAGAGATGTACAGCTTCATGTAGCAATTGGAGTCAGTAAACTCGCTCAGATGTTTTCCCCGAGAAAGAGGAAAGCACATGAAAGAATATGTTACTCACCTTGGTTTAGTGGTTTAGACAATTCCACACGGCAAAGCACTGAATACCAGAAATGCTTTATTTTTGTCCGTTAAAGAAATCTTTTAAAATAGGCAGAATTCTAAAACCAGTAATGTAGACAAAAAGTCTAACTACAGACCCTCTAGACATTCAGGGATTCCAATGGCAAGTCTATATGGTGACTTTGACAACTTACATAAAATTGACCAGTTCTTTGGAAGACAAAATCTATCAAAAGTCATTGGAGAGGTCCATAGAGATGGCTCAGTGGCTAAGAACACTGGCTGCTCTTCCAGAGGACCTGGGTTGGATTTCCAGAACCCACATGGTGGTCGAGTAACATCTGTAACCCCTACTCTAGGGGATCCAGTGCCCTCTTCCAGTCTCTGTGGGTACTACACACACATGATGCAAAGACATACATGCAGGCAAAATCCCCACACACATAAAATTGATAGATTTGAAAAAAGTATTCGAGAAGAAATATGCTACTTTCATATAGACTAAGAACCTACATTTATTAAAGAAACTTATAGGTAAAGTTATAGTTAAAGGATCAGATGGTTTTATTGACAAATTCTAGCCAACCTTTGAAGTGTCATGAAGTCAATTCTTTCTATCTCTTACAGACATGTGATAAGGAAGGAGCATCTTCCACTTGTTTTATGGGGCCAGCTTTACCGTTATGACAAAGTTATTAAATGATATAACACTGGCAACGAACACCCTCCATTACCAACAAAACAAAACCATCAACAAGATATTAGCAAATGGAATCCGGCTTTATTTACATGAATAGAATAATGCAGCGTGGTTATATGAGACTTATCCCAGGAATGTAAAGTCGACTGGACATTTGGAATAAATTAGTGTAATTTATCACACTAATAGAATCAAGGAGACGAAGCTGTAGGCTGATCTCAAAAGATGAGGGAGAAGAATCTACAAGATTGAATAAGCGATTGACGACAGAGTGCTCGTAGATATGCAGATAAATGTCCTTAGATAAGGCATTCCAGAGAAGTATCTGACAGTCCCACTCAACGGAGAAAGGCTCAGGGCTCATGGGCCCCCCACCTCAGGTCGTCATGTGTGGCAGCTGCCATCTTTATCCTCTGATCCACTTCTCCAGCCCTGGAAACATTTTTAAACTTTATTTTTCCCTGTGCGAAATAATAAGTTAAAAAAATTCCTTGGCAATTCTATACGTATATGTAATGTGCTTATTCATTTTTACCTTTCTTAATCCCTCCTCTTCTCCACACCCCCCCCTCTTTTTTTCCATGTCTTTTTTTTTTTTTTTTTTAATTTTTACTGACTTACTGAGTTGAGTGATGGCTGCTCACATGTGTGTATGCATATAGGGCTAGTTATTGGGGTTTGGGCAATTTACCAGTTGGAGAAAAATGGCTCTAGCAGCCATCATCAGCCACCAGCTCCTGCAGGAGGAGGGCCTGGTGAGCCGCTCCCTGTCTGCGGGAGTTTTGATGAGCTCCGTCTTGTGTGGGTCTTGTGCAGGAAACCGCAGCTGCTGTGAGCTCATGAGTGCGGTGGTCATGTGTGTCCTCAGCTTTCACGAGCACACTCCTCCCACCCTCTGGCTCCTATGCTCTTCCCATGCTCTCTCCCATCATATTCCCTGAGCATGGGACAAAAAAACCCCAAGATGGATGGTGGTGGCACACACCTTTAATCCCAGCACTTGGGAGGCAGAGGCAAGTGAATTTCTGAGTTCCAGGCCAGCCTGGTCTACAAAGAGAGTTCCAAGACAGCCAGCTACACACCGAGAAACCCTGTCTTGAAAAACCAATCAATCAACCAATCGATCAATAATAAAAAATAAAACCCAAAGTGTACATATGTGTGGGTATGTACACATGAGTGCTTGTGCCCTCAGAGGCCCGAGATAACAAGTCCCCAGGAGCCACTCTGTGGGTACTGGGATCCGGACTTGGGTCCCCTTCAAAGAGCAGCCAGTGCTCTTAGCTGCTAAGCCACCCCTCCAGCCCCACAGGCTGCCTTTTACTTTTCTGTCTCTGTGCTAAGTAAAGATGGGATTCTTGTCTTCATAGGACCGGATCCCTCTGTCTACCCCGGCTCTGTAGGTGGTGTACAAGGCACTCTGGCGGTATGTCCTCACATACCTGCATGGGAGACAGATGGCTGTTTTGAGCTAAGAACTGAGTTTGATTATCAGTCACCACACTTACCTTCCCAGCCTTCCCCTAAAAGCTCAGCTTTATGGGACAGACTGCCGGAGCCATAGTTATGTAGGTGGGGACAGGTTTCAATGTTTTGTTTTGTTTTTTTTGTTTTTTTTTTTCCTTTAGCACCATTATAATCTACTGACTCAAACCTATCTGATTTGCTTTAAGCCTTTGGAATTAGGAATCACAAGGATGTTCCAGCTCATTATTGGCCAATAGGTGTCTCTTCAGGCTTGCTCCATGGCTCTTCTGGCCCCAGGCTTCCCTGATAGCTTCCTGACCTCTGGCATGGTGAGATGCTCCAGGCTTCCCTCTCACTTCCTGACTGGGAAGCATTCTCTGAGGGGCCCTGACTCACTTCGATGGGAATTAGTACTTAGGACCACAATTTTGTGTTGGGATACCTATTAGTTTGGGATTAGTCATTATTTTCAGGGGCGTTCAGTGGGGAGAGCTGGTAAATTACAGACCCGCACAGTTCTCATTGAGCTTGTGGATTTCATACCTGCCCCTCCTCAGTCTGAAGAATTCCAGTCTCATCAACTCCATCTTAATCACACTTACCCCTTATCCTGCAAAACCCCCGCACAGTGGTTCCGTAATAACGCATGTACTTACTGCCAACGATATGGAAAGCCAAAGCAGGTTCAGACTTTTTTGTTCAAAGGAGGAGCTGGCTCCTTTGTTCAGAGGTTCCACCCTGCTAGGTGGGTGGCTAAGACCCAAGGGCTGCTGTTTAAAGCCAGGTGGATGACTGCCTGGCCTCAAGAGAGGCCACACCCCGGGGACACAGTGACATTCGTGGGTTTCATTTTGCTTTCGATTTGAGAGGAATGCTCTTTGAAGTCTTCCGTTACTTTAAAGTATGTAAAATATTTATACGAAGCACCTTGTTCTCGCTTCCACAGTTCTCCTGTAAGTAACAGTAGTCAATATTTTATTACTTATCCTTTAGTTTGAAAAAACAAATGTAAGTGCAGGGGGCTGAAGGGATGGCTGAGGTTACGGATGCTTGCTGTTAAATCCTGTGTTCTGGAGTTTGGATGCCAGCACTCACGTCAGGTGGCTCACAAACATCTGTAACTCAAGCTCCAAAGGATCGGGCTTGGGGACACACACACACACACACACACACACACACACACACACACACCAATACACACAGATTCACAGACACGTGCACACATATGCATGATTAAATACACACCCACTTTCCTCTCTTAATTGTTACCTTGCTTATTAACAGCAGCTGCTGCAATTGCCCACACATAGGGGGCAGAGGTCATGCTATTGTGTGTCGCAGCTGGGCAGCAGCCTGTGAGATATGCATCCGGGCCACCCATTTCATTCAATCAGGGTTTGAGTCTCTTCCAGTCTCCTACTGTGACAGAGCAAGTGATAATGTTGGGCGTCTGTCTTGCCTGTGAGGGAGAACCTATCCCTCAGATTTATTTGTGTGTGTGCTTACTTATTTACTTTAGACAGGGTCTCAAGAAACCTAGGCTGGCTTTGAACTTTCTATAGATGAGGCTAACTTTGAACTCCTGATCCTCTTACCAGCTGATCTTTTAATTTTTTTTTTCATGTGTAAAAGCTTTAACATGTTTATGCACTTGAATTACTCTTCCATTCATTTTCTTTGTTGCTTCTGGACTTTGAGCTATTATATTTTTGTTGTTTGTGTGGGTGGTCTGAGTGAGATGTTCCCATAGGCTCAGATATTTGAACACTTGGTCCCAAGCTGGTGATGCTGTTTGGGGAGGTTTAGGCAGTGCAGCCTTGACGGAGGGGGGGCATCACTAGGGGAACACCATCACTAGGGGAACACCATCACTAGGGGAACACCATCACTAGGGGACATGATCACTAGGGGACATGATCACTAAGGGAACACCATCACTAGGGGAACACCATCACTAGGGGACATGATCACTAGGGGAACACCATCACTAGGGGACATGATCACTAAGGGAACACCATCACTAGGGGAACACCATCACTAGGGGACATGATCACTAGGGGACACCATCACTAGGGGAACACCATCACTAGGTGACAGGCTTTGAGACTTAAATCTCACATCATTTTCAGTTCTCTCTCTCTGGTCTGTGTTTGTGATTGAAGATGTGATCTCTCAGCTTCGGTTTCCTGGTGCTAACTGCCAGCCCTCCTCACCACAGTGGACTCATCCCTCTGGAACTAGAAACCAAAATAAACTAAATAAACTCTTCCTTCCATAAGTTACCCCAGTCATGTCTTTTTTTTTTTTTTTTTTTTTTTTTAGCAGAGGATCGAACCCAGGGCCTTGCACTTGCTAGGCAAGTGCTCTACCACTGAGCTAAATCCCCAACCCCAACTCCGGCCATGTCTTAAAGTAACAATACAGTTTTGGCTTTTTGTGATTTGCTTCTAGAAAGGCTCTCACTATGTAGCCCAGGCTAGCCTTGACTTTGTAATACTCTGCCTCAGCCTCTCAAGTGCACACCCCACAGGGCTGGATTTGGAGGCATTGTTAAGAAAGCCATTCAACCAACCAAAAGAAAACAAAGGAAGGAGGAGCTGGCTGGCAGCTTGGCAGAGCTAGCTGTGGATGCATGCAGCTTGGCAGAGCTAGCCGTGGGTGCATGCAGCTGGTAGCAGAGCTAGCCGTGGATGCATGCATGTGTGTTCATGCACAACGTGAGTGTGGAGGTCAGAGGACATTTTGCAAGAGAAGATTCTCGATTTCCATCATGCAGGTTTGGGGAATCGAACTTAGGTTGTCAGGCATGGTGGCAAGTGCCTTTATCCTTTGAGTCACCCTCCCTCCCCGGCCCCAGCTAATCTTTTTCTTTTTAAAACCATTTTAAGTTAGTATATAAAATACTGGATTTCATTATGGCATTTCCATGCATATACACCATTTTTCTCTGTTCCTATTTGTTTCCACCCTCCACTACATTTTAGTTAGGGATAGAGAGCTGTTTTAGGTGCTGAGCTGGCAGAGTGAAAAAGATTTGCAGACTGGGGTGGTCTTGCCCCCACCCCCAGCCAGGCAGGACCCCGGGGTCTCCTGAAGCTTTAGCACTTGGGAGCAGTTGAGACAAGAAGGAAGGTGGGCGCTTCTGAGTTCTTTCCACCAGAAACAGAGGCCGTTTAGGGGGGTGGAGCTTAGCAATCCCCATGGCAGATTTCATTTCTAAAGTTGTCTTTGAACAGACGGTCTTCGTGTACCAGTTTTCTTGAAGAAACTACGGAAAACAAGCAGATGCATTTATATCTAAAGCGTTAATGGTTAAAAAAAAAATCTTTGGCGACTGTTCTGAGAGCTGAACACTTGGTGGGGGTTTCTTTTTTTCAAAGGGAAAACTTGTGTGTTCACTCCTGAAGCTGTAAAAGCTTTTTATGACCCTGCATTAAGCAGCACCGCTGTTAATGGAGCAGGAGCATTTTTCCCCCTCTCTGATAATTGCCTATTATTACTTAGAAACTAACATCTTTAGAAATGCCTTGAGCTCTCTCCGCCAGCCCCAATCCCATGGCTGATGGGACACCTGAGTCTATCTTCACACTCATCAGCATTTTTAGGGACTGTGGTAAATACACAGCCACTCCACTGACCCCGGCATACTGAGTGCTCCAAAGAGGCTCAGCCAAGTCTTCTGTGCTTAGAAACATCTTCGTTGCTCCGGCCAGCCTTGCAAGAGATCCCAGAGGCTTAGTGCTAGATGCCCTTGATTTAGTTTCAGGTTCCCCATCAGCTTACCCTGGGCACTTGAGCAAATCCCCCACCTCCTTGTGTCCAACGTTCTCATCTACTGGGAAGAAGAGGACACATTCCTGTCTCGAAGCACAGCTAGCAGGGTGGCAGACAGAGCCGCATGTAAAAGCCCTCCTCACAGGGCCTGGCGCGTGGCGATTGTCTACTGAATTGAAATCTGTGCCCATCTGTGGTTTGGGATAATACCCCACCGCCTCCACAGTGGTCCCCACTGCCTCTTAGCGTCGAGAGCAACAGCAGCATGGCGTTCTAACCGGCACAGAGCCGAAGCTCAGGATGTACACTCAGTAAAGATGGCCAGTCACACCCTGTCCCCACAGCACTGTGAGGAAGTGCTCCTGGATCTTATTAACAAGCATCTGACTATCATTCAGAAAAGAGAAATACCAGTATTTTGAAGAACTGATTTTCTAACAGAACTTGTTTATATAGCCAGGTGTGGCAGCACATGCCTGTAATTCCAGCATTTAGCAGGCAGGCAAATAGCAGGATTTCAAGTTCAAAGCCAGCTTGAGCTTCATGGTGGAGACTCTTGTCAAAGACCTGAGAGAAAAGTACTAATAATACAGCAGCTATGTCAAAAAGCATCTGGACTGGAAGGCAGCCCTGTAAGATCGATACCAACAGCTCTGTACAGGGAGTGTCTATCCCAGGGAAATGTCGCCATGACCCACACTACACCCTCTCATGGATCCAAGTTCAGATGGAGCATCACAGAATAGATGTCACACCAATGCCCTGGCCAAGCGTGAGTGGGATGTGCCACAAGCAGGCACATGACCATCTGCCTACATGCAGAAGGGTTCTAGCCAAACCCACAAACTGCTAACCCATCCCGTGTGCCTTCTGCCTGAGCAGGTGGCCCTAGGGGCCAGGCTCAGATTCAGGATTCTCAGAGATTCTGGGGCTTTTCTGTGGAATGGCGGCCACGCCATGCCTACAGGTCCCTGCCTCCCCCGGAACCCAGGGGAAAGGTGGCCATGCCTGCAGGTCCTTGCCACTGGAACCTGGGCCTACTTGATGCTCTTCTGACAGAATGAGAGACCTGTGCCTCCTTGGACACACACCAGCCTATGTCCCCTTTAAGAGGTAGACTTGGGGGCAGACCCTAGCACACAGCACCTACAGCTGACTGAAGATACTAAGTGGCAACCTGAGATGTGGTCCAGAAAGGGCTGGGGCCTGGGCAGGTCTCCAGACATGTGTTCACCCCCCACCCCCACCCCAGCTATAAGATGTGATCTGCGACCCAGGGAGGCATGTAAGGGCAAAGCTGACTATGCGGTAGTGTGGGCACATTGAGAGGTCACCCATGGCATGGGGTCCTCTCACAGGCTTCTTCATACAGGCAAAGGCAGTTGAGCAGCGGGTTATGGATTCTACAGATAAGCGTCTGCGTTTGGAGGAGGGCTTCAGGGCGAGGTGGAGTGGAGCAGGCAGAGGGCTGTGGCCATGATGAGAGTGAGCATTTTTTATTTAGGATACAGAAGAAATGAATGTAGAGGAGGACCAGAGCACGGAGACAGTGGAGCACAGCGGGACTTGTGACCAGGTGTGGGTAGGATGAGAACTCAGGAAGCCAGAGATGGTATCTGTGCTTTGTGATCTTCAGGGATGGGAATTGGAAGTGTTTCCCACAGATTAAAAGACTCGACCAAATACTAGTGTCCCTGGGTGGGGCACAAGTTCATGTACAGATAAAGTGTTGTTCCCTAGTGACATTTTACATGCATGGTTCAGGAGACAGGATCCTACTCCAAGGCACAGAGACAGAACCCATCCCTTCCCTGTAAGTCAGAACCCTCACATTTAATTTTATTTGTAGAGGGCATGCAAAGAACTCTCCAGTCTCTGTGGAATTCTGTTTTTCAGGAGTTCTGTTTATTTGCTGGGTTTTTTTTGTTTGTTTGTTTTTTGTTTGTTTGTTTGTTTGTTTGTTTTTGTTTTTGTAGCACCCGGAGCATCTGTCGGGCTCTGCAAGCCGTGATGTTGTTCTGGGTAAGTCAATTCAGGCTCTGCCCGAGGGTATGAAGAACAAATAGCCCAGCAATCTTCCCCAGTCTCCTTTTCATTTATGCTGCGTGACAAGCTCCTCCAGGGCCCCTTATGAGATGAGTCAGAACAGGGCCCGGGGTGGGCGGAGCGTAATGAAGTTTTGAATATGGCTTTTCTACCAAATGAAACAGTGGGATTTCACTGTGGCGTGATCCGCTGCACAGGACGTGCCGGTTGTCATGGAGGGCCGACTACCTTTGTGAGAACCATTGCTGTTTGCATTTAAACAGCTGTTTGCATTTAAACAGCTGTTTGCATTTAAACCCTCGTTTCCAGCAATGGAAAAGGAAACGATGTAGCGGGTGACAAGGGTTGCCTGGGGTTGGGGAGACAGCTTCATTGGTAAAGGACTTGCCTAGCACAAGGACCTGCATTCGATCCCCAGAACCCATCTTTAAAAACTGGGCGTGGAGGTGCACACTCATAATCCCAGAACTGGGGAGGTAGAGACGGGAGGATCCTGTGATTGGTTTAGATTCAGTATGACAACGACTTGCAGGAGACCCATTGTGGGTGGGGCCATCCCTGGGGTGGTAGTCCTGGGTTCTGTAAGAAAGCAGGCTGAGCAAGACATGGGGAGCAAGCCAGTAAGCAGCACCCCTCCATGGCCTCTGCATCAGCTCCTGCCTCCAGGTTCCTGCCCTGTGTGAGATCCTGACCTGACTTCCTTCAGTGATGGACAGTAAGTGTGAGCCAAACAAGCCCTTTCCCCCACAAGTTGCCTTGGTCATGGTGTTTCTTCACAGAAATAGTGACCCCAGCTAGGACAGAAATTGGTACAAGGATCATGGGGTTTTACTGTGACAGACCTGACCATGTTGTTTTTGGGAAGACTGTGGAAGGACTTTGGAACTTTGGACTGTAAAAGCCATTGAGTATTCAAAGCTTGGTGAGCTGTTCTGTAGGAGGTTGGAAGATAAGAATGTTGAGAACAGTGTAGATGGTGGAGGCCTGGCTTGTGAAGTTCCAGAAGGAAGTTTGAAAGACACTTAAAAACTATCAGGGCTGTTTACTATTTTGAGTTGAGAATCTGTGCTGGTTAACTGGGGCGGAAGAATCAGCTGTGATTAACAAGGTACTGGAAACACTAAAGTAAAACCTTTGCTTTACTTTATAAGGGATGCTGGTCAGCTGGAGCTGAGAAATTATGGGTGATAAGAAAGAGACCAGCATCATTGAGGTGAAATCTTCCAGGAAGTGTTTCCTTAGGGTCAGCACACAGAAGCTGTGTTCCAGAGGAGGCCAAGGTTGTACTTCATGCTGGCAGCTGAACTTGGTACTGTAAGAGTCACCCAGGTTGTGCTGGTTTTGGAGGCATGAAGGCATCATGGAGAGCAGCTCAGGATTGGCACTATGAGCGGCCAGGAGAGGCCAATGGTGAACACGCAGCCTTAGTGAAAATTGAAGGCCCAGGACTGAAGGGTCATGCAGAGAAGTTGAGGCTTGGCACCATGGAGAGAGCCAGAAGAGGCCATTGGTGAAAGTGCAGTCTAGTTGCAGCAGAGACCCTAGCATTTTGGAGTCCCTGCCAGGACCATGGATGACCAGCAAGAACAGCAGCAGCTGTGGAGCAGAGCCAGCTGGAGCCTAGAAGACAAGCTGTGTGTGCTGCAGAGGGTGGAGCTGGAGAAGTGACCCCAGCTCCCTGTAGGAGCCTAGACGATGGTGAGCAGATCCCAGACATTGGATATTGAGTTCTTGACACTGTTGAAGTTTGGTTTTGATTTGTTCAGATTGTGACCATGCCCCGGTTCTTCCCTCTTGAAGTAAGAAAGTATTTCTGATTTTACAGGAGTCCCTAGTTGAGAGACTTTGAATTTTTAAAGAGAGTCTGGATTTTAAAGGGGACTTTGGATTTTTAAAGAGACTGAGTTTTAAGATGTTTGAATTTGTAAAGACTGTGGAACTTTTTAAAGTGTGTAAAATGTTTTATATTTTGATGATGGTATTAATGCATCACATTGGGGATGACGAAGAAAGGAAAGGTTGTGTCTTGACAGTGATGTGTGTCAAGTTGACAAGGGGTCATTTGTGCTGGCTGGTTTATGTCAATTTGACACCAGCTAGAGTCATCTGGGAGCCTCAATCGAGAAAATACTTACATAAGATCTATATACAAGCCTATAGGACATTTTCTTAATTAGTGATTAATTAGCCCATTATGGGTGGTACCATCCTTAGTCTGGTGGTCCTGGGTTCTATAAGAAAGCAGGTTGAGCACCATAAGGAGCAAGCTAGTAAGCAGCACCCCTCCATGGCCTCTGCATCAGTTCCTGCCTCCAGGTTCCTGCCCTGTTCGAGCTCCTGTCCTGACTTCCTTCAGTGATGAACAGTGATGTGGAAGGGTAAGCCAAATAAACCCTTTCCTCCCCAAGTTGCTTTGGCTGTGGCATTTCATCACAGCAATAGTCACCCTGACTAGGTCCTCATGTCATAGTCTCAATGAGAAATGTCCCCCACAACTTGATAGCTTTTAACACTCCCCCTCAATCTACGGCACTATTTTGGAAGGTTGTGTCATGTTTTTGACACGGGGTCCTGCTGGTAGACAAGGGCCATAGGGATGAGGCTAGCAGGTCATGGCTTAGACCCACCCCTGCTCCAGATCTCTATGGAGAGAGAGGTCCTGGTCTGTGGAGATGTGAGCAAGCTGTGCAGTGCCCCACTGTCACAGACCAAGCTGGTTCCATCCTGTCTTAAAACCGTGACCCCAAACCGATCTTTCCTTCCTGAAGTCACTCCTTGTCACAATCTAATTTAGTGACAACCTGGTGAGAGGTAGCAAACACTGCGTACTTTCTACTCACCACCCATTCTGAAGAAGGCTACGTTTTGTGAGGAGATAAAACCTTGAGGCAGGTCTGGCTCTGGGATTTCTCAGTATCCGGCACCTGTTTGAGGGTTAAATACATGTTACTGGAGTTGACCAATGTGAGGTGAACTGTAAGTGTTCATGACCAGTGTTTGGTTCTGGAAGTAAAAGTGAGTCTTGCGGCCACAGTGGCTCCTCACTGTGGGCCTCCGCTGTCTGCTCTGGTTCTCTGCCCACCAGCCACCTTGATCATCTTTCTCAGTTTTGAGTAGTTCACTTTCCTGCCTCCAGACAGCTATGTGGGATGTGGGCCTTCCCTGGCCCTCTCTTCTTCCTATTTCATCCACACCACCCTGGTTAATTCCCCCATGTTTCAGAACTCCGACCCTCTCTTCTTCCTATTTCATCCACACCACCCTGGTTAATTCCCCCATGTTTCAGAACTCCGAATGAAATCCAGCTATTTAACAATTTATTGGGAATTTATAACAGGCAAAATCCAGGGCCAGGGACTCTGAAAATCCAGCCCCCCCCCACCAGCCCCACCCTATCATAGACTCACCCTGGTCTTTCCCCTCACTGAGTTCATCACAGTTTGTAAAAATCACATTTGTGATTGTTGTGGAATGGCTGGATGTCAGAATCCTGTATACAGGGCACTTGCATAGGCATTGCCGTTGGAGCAGACCCGCAAGCCTGATGATAAGGACTGAGTCAATGTGCTTTGAGTAAGTGACTGGAGTATCGAGGAGAGTCTGCTATAATCTAGCCCACCTGCAGGACATGGGCTTGTATTTTAATTTCACGGATGAGTCGAGGCCTTGAATGGGTGCATGGTGCTAGCAGGGACTTTGGTCTGAAATACCAAGGATTTTGTATGTTTTAAAGTCACATTTCTTTTGCCTTCACTCGGTGTTTTGGCCTTAACACAAGCGTGTGCACATCAGTCAGGCTTCTGTTGGGGGAGACGGTAGGTGTTGGAGCTTTGGAATGGGTCTGTGTATTCTCTGTGTGGGCAGAGTATGTGGCTGGCTTTGTTCTTGGTTAGATTATCTGAAACCTGAGGAGGAGATGGGTAGGTAAGCTATGGAATTCCTCACGGGAGGGACATCTCTGTCCCTGGGCTGCCTCTTTTCCCAGGGCTTCTCTGTTGGAAAGGATGAATAGAGCAAGATACCCTTCACTTGCTTGAATGAGGTGTCTGGAGCCTCTGGGAAGAAGCAGGTAGCAGGAAACTGTGCGGGGGAGGAGCAGGACTCTAACAAATTAATTAATACGTATCGACAGATGTGATGGCCAAAAGCTCGCTCTGGAGACACCACGGACTCTTTCTCTGTTTTACAGGAATGTGCGCATCTTTCTGTGGCTCTGTCTTTTCTCTGTACTCACCATGGGGGAGAGAATAGTCACCAGAAGGAGATGGGGCACACACAGGGAGGCAGCATGGGTAGGACACTGGAGGGACAGGAGGAGGTGCTAGGATATGGCATTGAAAGAGAGAAGCCTGGGATGACTCATCAGAGTGAGGGGTCTGGGAGATGCCCATCAGAGAGGGAGAGGTTGGGAACGCAGAGTTAGAGAGAAGGGTCCTGGGGATATGTCATCAGATACAGGGGTCCTGGGTCTTGGTGCGGGGTGTTTAGCCACCAACCCCACAGCTCCCCAGAGTTTTCTTGAGTGGGAGCAGCAGGAAATATTAGATAGAAGGATTTAGATTGTGGAGAAGAACAGATAGAAAATAAAGGACAGCCTCAAGAGGGCCTGGAACCTATTCCAACCGGCTCTGACTGTCTCTGCCCTGGGATATTTATAGAAACACCAAGGGGTGGAGCAAAAGACCTCTCCCCCCAGCACAGCCCAGTGCAGACCATCCCAGACACCTGCACTCAGGCCTGTGGTCCAATCATCCTCTCTATGCGGACCTGCTGGGTAAAGCCACAAGGAACCTGAAAATGAGCTCCCACAGCTTGGGATGTAGTTGAGTGGGACAGGCTGTGTCTGGCATGTGCCATGTACAAGGCCCTGGGTTCAGTTCCCCAGCATGAATGAACACACACACACACACACACACACACACACACACACACACACACACGGGTTGGGGGGAAAGAGAATGAAAATCTATACACACTGTCTATTGCAGCGTGTATTCTGATTGGTCTTAATAATAAAAACCTGGAGTCAGATACTGGGCTAAATGCTGAAAGATCCGAGGAGCCAGCCACTGGACAGACTTCTTACCTCTACCAAATCCTCAGACTGAAAGAGGCCAAGCTCCTGTCTCCACCTGCCTTATAGTCCTTCCTCTGCCCAGCCACATCACTTTCTGTCTCCACCTCCCTAGTGCTGGCATCAAAGGTGTGTGCCACCACTGCCTGGCCTCTATGGTGGACTAGTGGCTAGCTCTGCACTCTGATCTCCAGGCCAGCTTTATTTGTTAGAGCACAAACAAAATATCACCACAGTCTATGTAATGTGTATGTATATATATATATGTATGTATGTACTAGAGAGAGGGGCCTGAGAGCATACTATTAGAAGGTGCTAGTAATACACCTAGAGGGATGTTAGACAGCATGCTAAAGAGAGGGGTCCCTGCTAAAGAGGGATCCCCGCTAAAGAGGGGGATCCCTGCTTAAGAGGGGGATCCCCGCTAAAGAGGGATCCCTGCTAAAGAGGGGGATCCCTGCTAAAAAGGGGGATGCCCGCTAAAGAGGGGGATGCCCACTAAAGAGAGGGATATCCATTAAAGAGGGGGATCCCCGCTAAAGAGAGGGATGCCCACTAAAGAGAGGGATCCCCGCTAAAGAGAGGGACACCCACTAAAGAGAGGGATCCCCGCTAAAGAGAGGGATCTCCGCTAAAGAGAAGGATCCCCACTAAAGAGAGGGATGCCCACTAAAGAGAGGTATGCTAGCTAAAGAGAGGGATGCCCGCTAAAGAGGGGGACGCCAGGAGCGTCCATTGGAGAGGGGTTGGGGGAATGACTACAGGAGCATGCTAGGGTGGCATCAGAGGGAAGATCTTGGGAATGACCATCAGAGGATGCTCTCCTCCATCTTCCCCCTCCCCCCTTCTTTCCTCCTCCATCCCCCCCTTCCTCTCCACCTTTCCTCTTCCTTGCCCTACTAGCTGCCACTTACTGCCTGCGTCTTGAGTTCTCATTTTGAAGTTCAGGAATTTCAAGATCATTAAGACATTAAACACTACAATGTGTTACCCATTTTCTGATAAAGAGTGATGGATGGTCACTATTACATATTTAATTAAAGCGCTCATCGTTTAATAGCCTGGGAGAGTATTGTGCTAATTCATTTAAGCCTCTAATGCACGACGCTGTGGAATCTCCCCAGCCACACGGCATCGAGCCAGCCTGCCTTCTTCTGGTAACTCAGCAAATACCGAATGCGTTTGCACAGGGGTGCACCCCACCACACCCGCAGAGCCATGGGTGTGTTTGATCATCATGTGGTGGAGTTGGGGAAGGCACCCTCTGGCACCTTTTCTCAGAAGAACACCTCTAACCAATCAGGGGCAACTGGATTTTCCATTTGGAAGAATCTAAGTGGAATTAAACATTTAAAAAAAAAAAAAAAAACGTCTTGATGGTTATTGAAATAGGGCCTGGGCTATGACTGGACAGCTGCTAATTGCTAATTGACTTCTACATTAATTTAATGAGCTCTTCCTTGATAGTTTCCTCTTGTCTAAGATGCGTGCTTTGAATCAGCCTGCTCCTATGCGCTGCCTCAGGAAGGCCAGCTCTGGGCCTGGCTGGCTTTCCACAGCACCAGCAGTCACCCCTCCGCACTCAGGCAGGTATTCTGCAAATGTGCCGTGAGCCAAGCCGAGAAGAGCAAGTGTGGTAGCAGGTAGCACTGGCGGACAGCTGCGGCTGGCTGCGCTTCAGGAGAGACAGCACAGATTTTAGAGTAAGACGGAGTTGCTGGAGTCCAATCTTTTCAGTTCCCAGCCGAGTGGCTTTGGGAAAGTCACTAATCCTTCCTGGATATGCTGTTCAGCTACACATTGCAAATACTACGCCTTGGCTGGGGGTGTGTCGTGAATCTGAAAACAACAAAACAAAACAAAACAAACAAAAAACTATCCCCAGGTTCACGAGGCAGCGAAACCATGGGTCATCGTGTCTACAGACACTGTTTTCAAGCTCTTCCTTTTAAGCGTTTGTATCCCCACTTCCCGCTATTCTGTGGCATCCCTTTCCTGTTCCACCGTCAATCACATTCAGCAAAGGTGGACTTTCTGCCTAACTGTGTGAACAGCTTATCTGCCCATGGAGACGGGCGTGGATAAGCTGTACTTCCAGGTCCAGGGGGCAGGAGGCAAGAGTGGTACTTGCTGGCAGGAGATGGAGAGAGTGGACTCTGCCGGAGGTCCTGTGTCCATGGTGCCCCTACTGAGGCTGCCCACTGCCCTGCACAGGGGGTCCTGCGCATGGAGAGGCAGCTAGGAAGTGGCAGTGGGCCTTCCGCCCACTGAACACATTTCTATGGTTATTTTAGAGATGAACCCTCTCAATTAGTCTAGGATCCTGGTTCCGGGCCAGCTCCTGGCGGGAGAGGCCAGTGCGCATGTGCCAGTGTTGAGATCTGTCTCTCCCACCTCAGCCCTCTCCTTTTCACAATAGCAACTTAGCATATACATCTGTCACACACGAGCAAAGCCTGCCTGTGGAGCAGATGCCTGCCTACAAGTCACTCGGTTTATATTTAGGCTTGCCATCCCTCTCTAGTGGCAGAGGACTTAACTTTGGTCACCTTGAGGTCCCCCTCTCTCTCCCTGGTTAGTATCTAGGCACCAGACACTCACACGACACCAGGACACATGCCTTGTACCCACAATGATGTTGCAGACACTCCTGCCAGCTCCCCGCAGTTCATCCTGCCTGGAAGGGTCTAGAAGCCTGGACCCCTTTGTTCATCCCATGCTGTGCCTGGGCCAGTCCTCTCTTGTGTCATTTACTCACACAGATAATTGCACGAGACCTTAGCATCTTGCGCTGCAGGTGTGGCCGATGGCTGATCCGTGTGTGTGTGTGTGTGTGTGTGTGTGTGTGTGTGTGTGTGTGTGTGTGTGTGTGTAGGAAGCCAGTTTGGCAATCCATCACATCTGCTTTGGGCTTTGCTTGTGGGTTATATTTGTTTATACTTGAGGGTGTCACCTGACTCGGGACAAAACCACACCGGTAAAGTCAGGCCAGAAATCACCTTGGGGACAAAAGGGCAGAGGACACATACAGCATTGATCCCAGGGCAGCAGGGACATTCCAACACAGACAGCAAGCATTTTTACCTGCCAAGTCATCTTACTGGGCCTTTTAAAGTTCTGCTAAAATACTGGGGGATGATTTTTTGTTTTGTTTTTGTTTTTCAAGACAGGGTTTTTCTGTCTTGCACTTTTCCTGGAACTCACTTGGTAGCCCAGGCTGGCCTCGAACTCACAGAGATCCGCCTGGCTCTGCCTCCCAAGTGCTGGGATTACAGGTGTGCGCCACCACTGCCTGGCTGATTAGGTTTTTTAAGATGGAAACATAATCTTGAGGGAACACGGGGTTGTAAGGCAGTAGAGGGCACACTGTTTGGACACGCTTGAGAGGCCTTTTGTCCTTTTCGTCCTTCTCTCTGAAGGTCTGGCCCATAGAGGAGGTGGGATCTTCTAGGGGTGAGTCTCAGTATCACCCTTGACCACACGGCTACCTGTGTAGATTCTGTCTGCTGGTTTCATAAGCAGACAATGCTGCTGTTTATGGCTCTGGAGACTTGGTCCAAGACCAAGGTGCTGGCTGGTCCAGCCCTGGCTTCTGGCAGCTGTCTTTTGACTCTGCTTACTTAGCCATTCCCCAGCATCCACCAACAGAAACAGGACAAAAAAGCCATCTCACCCTCGATGTAGACCTGTGTTCTCAACCTGTGGGTCTTGACACACCCCCCCACACACACACATACAGGGCTTCATATCAGAAATGAATTTATGTTTGGGTTCATAGCATCAGGAAGTTTGAGAAGTATTACTCTAGACCCTTCCTAATAAGGCCACCTAGGAAACTCGGCTCATCTTCCTGTGATAGACAGGTCTCTGAAGCCTCCGTTCTCAGAGCTGTCTGCTATGGGGCAGGCACAGGAAGAAAGAGTGAATGCCGAGCTACTGTTGTAGAGCGTGGCCAGGCATGCTAACTCTGCTAGCATATCTAGGCAGGTGGCCAACAGGCCCACAGCTATACCTGCTGGGAGATGTGGCTAGCAGGAGGGTGGGACTTCCTGTTTGGGGAAAAAGGATGGCCAATAACATAGCTAGACCGTTGTGTTGAGTGGAGTGTGGAAGGAGCGATGCCCAGATTCAAATCCCAAAGAGTGACTGCTCGGTGATTGTCTTTGTAGACAGTGGACCAGAGAACTGGGAGCTGGGGCCAGCTCCAAAGGTCTTGAGATGCAGGCTTGGCATGGCAACCTTGGCAGGAAGGGTGTAATGGACTTAGTATGCAGAGAAGAACTGGTGCTCACGCAGTGTGGGACTTGACATTGCTGCTTACATGCCTGGCATCTTCTGTGGATGTGGCTGAGGCAGATCGTGCTGCCAGTGTGGTGGGCTGGAGCTACAAGCTGAGGTGCTAGACCACCGGTGTGGGAGCTTCCTCCTCCTTCATAGTTGGGTGTGGAGCCCAGACTATTTAGAACATCCAATGTAAGACAAATAGAAGACATGCCCCCACCCCAGCATGGAACGCAGGTAGTTGGAGGATACATTGGTTATAGGAACTAGCAAATTTGGTTTGCCATGTAGCTAAGTCAACATAATAACAGGTTTGTTTGATATGCATAAGTAAAGCCCTGGGGAGTTTCTGGTGCCATTTTTAGCGTTTCTTGTTATGTACCTTGAATCTTTGCCTTCATTTTCTGAGTCCAGGAGGAGGACACTTGAGATCTGAAAGACTTTTCTTGGACTGAAAAACAGCTTCCAACTCCAGAGGGGAATGCAGTGCCCTGGCAAGGTTTATGCTTGAGTGACATAGCCTGGATTCTGTGGCAATTACTTCTCAGCAGGGCTGAGCTTGTGGGGTAGCACTGTGGGATGGAGATAAGAAAACAATCAGTTTTCCATAATTAAAAACACTCCCTACTCAGTTTTCAAACGAGGAAAGAGAGGAAGGTGTTTGTCCATTTTATTTTTCAGATCTCTTAAAATCTGAGGGTAACAGTAACATTGATTCATTTGTTCCGTCCTTAAATGGTGTGTGTGTGTGTGTGTGTGTGTGTGTGTGTGTGTGTGTGTGTGTATAATTTATTTTTTTTAAGAGAGCCATCCACACATTGTGGCTGCTGGCTCTGTCCTCTGATCCTCAGGCAAGTTTATTGGGGTACACAATACATCACCACAGTTACTTCTTTCCTTCCAAAGCTGGGAGAGAAGGGGAGGTGGGAGGTACACACAGCGCTGACGCCAGTCTTCATGTTGACCCAACGAGAAGCCGAGCAGCCCACCAGGATGTTGTGGTACTCTGAGTTCTGTTACAACTCACAAGCCCCAGGGTGGGGCACCGTCTAACTGGCGGCTTCTCTCTCTAGACTCAAAGCAAAGACTACATCCCTATGCTGTGGCCCAATGCTTGTCCATCCAGTTCCCGGGAAGCAGAGACACAGGAGAGGAGGCACTTTGTGTCAAGGATTTACATTGCTCAGCCGAGGCTTGCTTTTAAAAAATGTAAAAAACCTCGCCACATGTTTAGAAAGCGAATGACGGTACAGTGAGAAACAGAGGTGAGAGGTGAGCAGGGTGGGGGATGATCATTCCAAGGAAGCACAGCTGTGACTCCAGAGCGATGACAGAGCAACCCGAGGCCATGAGGAGAACCAAGGAGAGAGAGAGACAGACAGACAGACAGACAGACATACAGAGAGAGACACAGAGAGAGAGAGAGACAGAGACAGAGACAGAGACAGAGACACAGAGAGATACAGAGAGAGAGAGAGAGACAGACAGACAGACACACAGAGAGAGACACAGAGAGATACAGAGAGAGACACAGAGAGACAGAGAGAGAGACAGACAGACAGAAAGACACAGAGAGACAGACACAGAGAGACAGACAGAGAGAGAGAGACATAGAGAGAGAGACAGAGAGACATAGAGAGACAGACAAAGAGACAGAGAGAGACAGACAAAGAGAGACAAAGAGAGAGAGACAGACAGAGAGACAGACACAGAGAGAGACAGAGACAGAGAGACAGACACATAGAGACAGAGAGAGAGACAGACACAGAGAGACAGAGACAGAGAAAGAGACAGACACAGAGAGACAGAGACAGAGAGAAAGACAGAGAGACAGACAGAGACAGACAGAGAGACAGAGACAGAGAGACAGAGACAGACAGACAGAGACAGACAGACAGACAGACAGACACATAGAGAGAGACAGACACAGAGAGACAGAGACAGAGAGACAGACAGAGACAGAGAGAGAGCGCCCAGCTGCTGGGGGAATACAGGTCATGGCAATTCCGGAAGAAAACGTAGGTCAGGTCAGTTATATCAGTTTACCAAAAAGTTATGGTCTGGGTTGGCCTATCCCTGGCAACATGCTGGCTGAACTTTGAAAACAGTGATTCCACTTTTTGCTGAGGTATAAACTGAGGTAAGAGACTTGACTTATTGAAGTGTTCAATATGTGTGAGTGCGTCAGGACACCAACAGTGCCACCTAAACAAGTTCATTGAACCTCAGAGAAACTCTTCACTCCTCTGTCGACCCCCCCCCCCCCCCAATACTGCTCACTACTTCCTGCCTCTGCGGATCTGCCTGTGCTGAACAGTTCATATACATGGAGCCCCCCAGCCATGTCCTTTTGTGTCTGCCATTTTTACATGACATCATGCTTTTGGTCAGCCATTTTTACGTGACATCATGCTTTCAAGGTCCAGCTAGAGGATGAATGTGCACATTTCATTTCATGGAGGAGTAATATTCCATCCTATGAGTGTAACACCCTTTATTTTCTCATGTGCCACCTGATGGGACTTACTCTTTTGGCTATCATAATTGAATTGCTGCAAACATTTGTATGTAAGTTTTTATACAGCATGTGTGTTCCTGCATGTATCTATAGACCAGGGACTGGAATCGTTGGGTCATATGGTGAGTTCACATTTACATTTTCAGGGAGCCTCCAGACAGTTAGCAGGAGTGCTGGACCATTGACATTCCTACCCAGCAATGTCTGAGGGTCCTGTCTTCTGAAGGTTTTTGCCAATACTTCCCGTCATGGCCATCCCAGTGGGTGTGAGGTGGCAACTCAATGTGCTTCCCATGTCTAATTCTGTTGGCTGTGTTCTCATTCCCGAGCCCCAGCCAGGCAGATGCTAACACTCATTCTTCACTTGCTGTGTACACTGATCATCATCAAGGTTGGCTACAGGTGAGAACCCCTGACCTCTTCAGGTTTTTCCTGGACATGAAGTGGTTTTCCCCATGGATAAATTGTTCTAGGCTCCTAGAACTACAATGAGGTTTTCCCAAGCCCTAGTACTCAATTCAGCTTCTCTTTTTAAGTGTCTTGGCTGGTCCTTACTGAGCCCATTGGCATTCCTGTTAAAGGCTGCTGCTGAGATTGTTGCAGGCAAGAGTCTCTGGGTAGACAGACAGGGGTATCTGGGTAGACAGGTAGAGGTCTCTGGGTAGACAGACAGGGGTCTCTGGGTAGACAGACAGGGGTCTCTGGGTAGACAGACAGGGGTCTCTGGGTAGACAGAGAGACAGGGGTCTCTGGGTAGACAGAGAGACAGGGGTCTCTGGGTAGACAGACAGGGGTCTCGAGGTAGATGCTGTTCCCCTGAGTTTGCAATTCTTCCACCATTCAGCCACCCCTCCACACTCCTGCAAACCTTCGCTTAGCTTCCAGGTGTCTAAGATATCGGGGAATTTGTTTTGGAGTGATTGGTCTTAAGAAGGAGCAGACATTTGAGGTCCTGACTCTGTCATTCCTGCTGACGTCATCCTGGAATTCCCTCTTCTGGACGTTTGCAGGCCTTATGGCTAAGGCATAGAAGGATTAATCGTTGTCAATACTTATCATGTAGTTAATTTGACCAAAATCTATTAAGAGCCCAAGATATTTTCCTCTGAGCAGCATATGCTGTCGTGGGCTGGGGACTCTGAGTGTCCTACCAGACCCACACATTTTGAGCAATGTCTTTTTTTCTTTGACAGGGAAGTGGAGCCATCAGGCTATTATGGATTTGTCCATGTGACCCAACTGTCATACTGTGACAGTTGTTCCTTGGTGTCCATAGAGAATTGATTGGCTCTAGGGTCCTCTGGTCATACCAATGCTCACCTTCCTATATGAAGCACATGGCACAGAAACTAACATGCCTTCCCGTGTACTTAAATCATCTCCAGATTATTTATGACACCCAACCCAATGGGAATGCTAGGCACACAGTCATTGCCCTGTATTGTTTAGGAAACAGTAACAGACATAGGTATAAGACAAGTGACATTGGCATTGTTAGGCTGAAAAGCAATCCAGGCAGCCAGCGAACCCTGGAATCAAAGCCTGGGTTCTGAAGACAAGATCTATCTTAATTTTAAAAAACTTTAATTTATTGTTCCTTGAGTAAAATGCTATTAATGTAATCGAGCACATTAGCAGAGTGAATCCAGGAGCCTCAAAGGAGAAGCTTTTGCTAAAGTTTTACATCTGCTTAACAATGTCTTACAAAAGAAACTTAGAACACAGAACTATAAGCAAACTTCTTTAATGTAATAAAGATTATTAATAAAAAATCCTTCAGATATCATTGTACTTAATGGCAAGGTATTAAATTAATTTCTGTTAAAACCCAGGAAAAAAAGGTAATGGTCCCATGTTCACAATATAATTTAGTGTGGAACAGAAAGCTCCACCCAGGGGAGTAAAAACAGCAAGTAGAAATTTTATGGATTGAGAAAGAAGAGATAAAAGTATCATTTTTTTTTTCAGATGAGACGACTTATCTAGAAATTCAAGAGATGAGGAGAATGATTATCTAATAAGATAACACGGCAAGAGGCCGGTTTTTTAATTAAAATTGTATTCCTGGATGCTATTCATCAACTATGAAATGCTGTTTGAGATTACATACCAGCCAGGCATAGCGTCTCACGCCTATAATCACAGCACTTGGGAGATTTTGCCTAAGGCAG
Organism: Onychomys torridus; assembly: GCF_903995425.1. NCBI lineage: Eukaryota > Metazoa > Chordata > Mammalia > Rodentia > Cricetidae > Onychomys > Onychomys torridus. Next base: position 46,583,474 of record NC_050463.1, read on the forward strand.
GGATGTTGCTATAAATTCCAGGCTAGCTTGGGCTACAGAGTGAGACCATGCTTCAAACAAACAAAAATTATCATGTATAACAGTTCCCAAACAAGCAAAAAATCAACTTAGCTACTTAGAAATAATCACTGTGTATAAAAATTGAGTGTAGAAAAATGGTAAAATATATGGATTAACATTAAGAGAAAACTCTAGATGTATGTCCTATTTATGAATAGAAAGACTATATCATGAAGATGTAGATTCCCTAAAAAGTGATCCATTGGTAGGCTAACATGCACCAAGTCCTAGGTTTAACCCCCAGCACTGCAAAAACTGGGTGTGGTGTTGCATGCTTTTATCTTTGAACTGGGGAAGCAGAGGCAGGAGAATCAGAAATCCAAGGTCACCCTCAGGTACATATTGATCTGAAAGCCAGTCTGGGCTACATGAGACCCTATCTAAAGAAAAAGGCAAGCGAGCAGCTAAGAGCCAAACTAACAAATGATCTATGGGCTTCATGTGATTCCAGTTTTATAAACAGCAGAGGAATTTTTTCCCCCACTAAACAAAATGATTCTAAGCTTAGACTATGGGAGAACATAGTCTCAGAATAGCCCAGGCTCAGCCAATCAAGTCCTTGCTACGCAATCATGAGGATGTGAGTTTGACCCCCAGGCCCCATGTAAACAGTTGAGTGTGGTGACACGTGTTTGTGACCCTGGTGCAGGGAAGATGGACAGGTGGTTCCCCGGGGTTCACTGGCTAGCCAGCCTAGCTGAGTCATTCATCTCTGGGCCAATGAAAGACCCTGTGTCAAAACAAAGCAGTTGGGTGACTCTGGAGGGATGACACTTGAGGTCATTCTCTAGCCTCTCTGGCCTCCACACATATGCAGAGATACACAGATGTGGACATGCACACTTGCACACAAAGGCAAGTCACAAACTACAGAGCATTTTAAACATGTAGCTGACAAAAAAAAAAAAAAAAATCTAGAATACATTAAAAAAAATCTGAAAGGACAAAAATAAACTACCCAACAGAATAAAAAATACAGAAGGCAAATAAGTCATAGGAAAATTGAAGACTGTTTTAACTTGAAAGTGTGCAGCCGTATTAGCAAAGAAAGCGGTGCCAACCCGGTCCCTTGTGGGGCAGCTCTTCACATTCCACCCACTGGCCACAAGTGGAAGTCTGAGGAGAGTGGCCAGGTGGTGGTGGCGCATACTTTTGACCCCAGCACTCGGGTGGCAGAGTTCGAGGCCAGCCCGGGCTACCAAGTTAGTTCCAGGAAAGGTGCAAAGCTACACAGAGAAACCCTGTCTCAAAAAAACAAAAAATCATGGAAAAACTCAAGTTCACTGACAAAGGGATGGGTTAATAAATAGTGGCATGTCTACGCAGTGGGGCACTATATGCACCATGGCCTTCCAGGAATATACTAAGCTGAGTGGATTGGTCTAAATTGTGCAAGAGTGTGTCACTCACAGAAGACACACAGCAGAATGTCATTTTTAGTTATAAACCTGCTCGGCCTGGTTACTCAGAAGGCTACAGCAGGAAGATTTCCACATTCAAGGCCAGCTTGAGCTACAGAGTAAATTCAAGGCTGTTTTGGGCAACTGTCTAAAAGAAACAATGGCTAAGTATGTATGGTAAAGATGAATTGTTTGTATAGTTTTTGTGAGGCCCTGTGTTCAATTCCCAGCATTGCAAGAAGAGGGGGGGAAAAAAAGGAAAAAAATATACAAATCTGACCATTACAGAACTGTGGCCGAGTAAGGTTTGCTCTGGGCAGCTGGCTGCTGGCCCTGTTTGGCCCCTAGTATATGAAATGTTGGGATGGGCCATCTCATCCGAACTGTGCATATGATAGCCAAGACGTGTGACCCACAGAGGAGGGGCAGTGCCCTCTGCCCCTAGATGGACTCTGAGACCAAGAGTCAGGGCTGGTATTTGTCTCCCTCAGAATCCTCTGTTGTCTAGAACAGCTGCCTTGTCGATGTGGTCTGAGAGTCACTTCTGGAAGCTAGGTCTTGAGTATGGCGCTTCAATCTCTCCCAACAGTGCGGGAAGCCCATGCTTCCACCATCACATTTCTCCCTGGTAAATTAGCACAGTGGTTTTTGCCCTTTGCAGTAGATTTGTGAGAGACACAATGATCATGGCTCAGATAGGCAGGACACTAGAGTGAGACCTCATTGCACAGGGATGGACTTAAAAGGGGTCTGTTGGCCAGTGTGCCACATTGTCCTTAGAGAACATTTAAATGGAATCCAAGCTATCATGGAGCCTCATTTCTGGACACAAGTTCTTCCATGCTTCGTTTGTACAAATTCCAGGCCATGGATATAAGAGTCAAAAGCGTTCTAGTGACTAGACATGTTAAGAAAGGAAACAGAAGGGGTGTGGTAAGGACCATTTTGTGTAACAGATCATTCAGGAATCTCCCAACAGAAATCGGGAGTGAGCAGCTCAGTTGGTAAAGTGCTCGCTGTATGAGCAGGAGGGCCCAAGTTTGATCCCCAGAACCTACACAAAACCAGGTGTGTGATGGGTGTGGGGAATGTGGAGACAGGCAGATCTCTGGGTCCCTCTAGCCAGCCAATAGAGCCTACGTGAAGAGCTCCAGGTCAGTGGGGGACCCATCTCAAAAGGAAAGTGGGCTGGGCCTGAGGAGAGACACCTGAGGCTGACCTCTGGACTCCATATACACACACATTCACGTGCATCCCCCCAAAACACAAACGTGTATATACATACACAAAGCAGGAGTTAGAGGAAGCAGCTATTTCGCAGGAACTACTGCCAAAGATGGGTCTCCTGAGAGCACAAAACTGTCCCCAACATTGTACACGATGAAACCCAGCACGTCGAAATGTTCAGTCCTGAGAGGGTTCAGAGATCAGCACACAACTGTCAGCTGCCATGGCAGAGTGAGGGCTCTTAAAAGTCAGATCCCCCTCCTCGTAAGTTCCCTGTTTCTTTTCAGAAGGTGGATAGAGACTCACACAAGCCCTAGGAGACCGCAAACTTGAAATGTGGGGTGGCAGAAGCCACCCCCCATTGTCCCCCACTTGTTTAGGGGAAGCTGCTAATAACATGGAATTATGTGTTCTTCCCCATGGAGCAAATTGCAATGCTTTGCAGGAAAAGATACTTACATAATGATCATACAAACTCTATCGGCTTTCATTTTAAAAATTAATCTTCAGGCAATTAGGCTGTTAATTTGGGATTTAATTAACATGAGTTCTGGAAGCAAAACAAAGTTCTGAGACCTGACAAATGCCGAGTCATGGCAGAGGGGGTGGCTGGGGAGAGGGTAGGAGTTTGCAGGGGCGGGGAGAGAGATTTCCTTTATCTTGTGTGATGGGAAACAGATACTTTGCAGAGTCTATGGGGGCTGGAGTCAAGAGGTCTCAAAGATGTTAAATTAAGTAAAGACAAACAATTGTGACTAAAAAAGAAAAAAGCTCTTAGAAGAAAAGAAAGGAGATGGTGTGAGTTTGGTGTTCCGTTTTCTGGTGTCTAGGGCTCAGTGGCCGAGTAGAGGGACAATTACAGGGAAGACTGAGACTTTGGGGACCATGGCTGGGGGGGGGGGGAGGGGAGACAGGTGGGAGATATGGAATTCTAAAACTGCTCCTCTGGGGCTGAGGAGATGGTTCTGTGGTTAAAGTGCTTGTCCTGTATGCACAAGGACCTGAGCTTGGATTCCCATCCCCCAAAAAATGCCAGGAGTGGAGCAAGTCTGTAGCCCAGCATTTGAGAGGTAGAGATTGGCGGAGCCCTGGAGCTAGCCGGCCAGTCTGTCTGAATTGGTAAGATCTAGGTTCAGTGAGAAACTCTGGAAAACAAAGGAGGTGCAGAGAGAGCAACAGAGGACAGTGGATAGCAACCTCCAGCGTCCACACGTATGCAAACCACACACGTCTGCAACGCGCACACGCACACAGAAGCCATCTCACCCTTGATTGCCGAAGCGTTTCAAAACTGTGTGTAAATCTGCCCTCCCTCCCTCCCTCCCTCTGTTCATCCCACTCCACTCTCCTCCCTTCCCTCTTCCCCTCACATAGTCAACCCCTTGTGAATGTTCAAAAATAAAAAGCAGCTGGTCCTTCTCAGAACCTGGCCTCTTGAAGCTGGAGATGTGTGAACAGAGTGGCTGAGGGGGGGTATGGCGACATACCAGGTGTTTCAGCCAAGGGCCCTTCAGATGGCTCCGTGATCCCAAAGAGGGTGTCACAATGTCCCTTCTGTCCTGTTGACAGCGCACGTGAAAATCCTGGGTGCAGAAATGTCTTCTGCCTCTATGGCTCTGTGCTCCGTTTGCTGTGTGTGTTTTATGTCTTTGAGGGCGGCACTCTAGCTTGCATGTGAACATGTCTGTATCCTTGTGGCCTTTTCTAGAATCTTCCTTTCCATAGTCAGCTCACAGGACAAAGGGGATGTGGAATGTGGTGTACACGGCTACACATAGACAGAATACAGGGAAGGTGGTCCTGGTTTAGCAGATTGTAAACTGTAAGCTAGATCAGCCTGCAGGGCAGTGGTAGCACACGCCTTTGATCCCAGAACTCTGAAGGCAGAGGTAAGTGAATCTCTGAGTTTGAGGCCAGCATGGTCTACAGAGCAAATTCCAGGACAGTCAAGGCTACACAGAGAAACCCTGTCTCATACCCCCTCTCTACCTCCTCCCCAAATAGATCAACCTTGGATGCTGAGAGAGCCTGTCCATGGGTCTTTCTCCAGGATACCTGTGAGGTCTTTATGGAGGGAAGGGAGGGGAGGCAGACGTACCAGAGATGGGCTGTCTAAGGAAGGAGAGGGACCAAGGCCACGAAGGACACCACAGGGTTCTGGAACTGTGATAAAGGGAGCCCCCAACGCCCAACTCTTGTTCTGGAGACTACGATACCCCAGGGCAGTGGAGTTTGGCAGGGACATCTTGAAGCAGAAGGGCAGATTGCAAATGTCCCGGTGATCCAGCAGAAGGCCACAGGGTAGACAGACAGGTGTACTGGGGTAGAAGCAGCAAGTATCAGCTCCCTCCCAATCTGTGAACAACACACAACACCGCCTCTCCTTCCCAGGACCCCTCAGGCTGCCCAGGAGTGGCATGGTGACAGACTGTCATGAGGGGTCAGGTGTTCATGTGGGCCCGTGGCTGTCCCTGCACATGGAGACAGATGTCTTGTGAACAAGGCTGGAGTCCAAGCCTGCCATGTTGTGGCCTTGGCTCCTTTTCTTGGCTCATTTCCCGCCCCATCAGCTGAAGGTTTTAGGAGTTAAATTCAAAGTTTCTGGTGGTTTTGAGTCACCTTTTTTTCAATAGCGCCTCTTGAGTGAAGATTAGGCGGCTGTGTGGGTGGCTGTTAAGGGTGCCTCATTTCCACATTGAGAGCTACCCACACAGCAGATTTTAGTGGTACTTGAAACGGGACCTGATTTTGCCTCTCAGCTGTTAACATTAAAATAAAATGCCCTTCATCTGATGACGAAGACACCAATTTAAATGTAAAGACCATTTCCCCGAGGGGAGAAACATCTTGATCGATTCTGAGACCCGTGTGTCATTTTGGGTGTGACATGTCCGGTGTCTGCCACATTCACTTTCTAGCAGAGAATGGCCCAGGACAGAGAGGAGGGGATGGGTGTTGGAGTCACGGCTCTGTGTGGCTCTGGTGAGTCACCTCCTTGTGTCTTTGTCTTAGTCTCCGTCCACATGGGGACATTCACCTCTGCTTGTCCCCTTGACCATGGCATCCTGAAGACTGGATGAGCTGAGGCATGGGAAGCTCTTGGCACACTGGCTGCCCTGTGTCACAGTCTCCACCCTTGCTGTCGTTTTGGGCAGTCACTGCTTTCTACCCCATTTGTCCCCTCCCTCCTCCTTCCTCTTCCTCTTTGGACCATTCATCTGCTGTCACCTCCGGCCTGTTCAGCAGTAATTTAAGTGCCTTCCTTCCTCTTGCCCAAACTGTCAGCACACAGGCCCGAGCAGGCTGCCCCAGGCTCAACATGGGAGAAATATGGGGTGGGGGTCAGTGTTTTGTCGATGTGACTCTAGCTGGAGTCATCTGGGAAGAGGAACTATCAGTGGAGGAATTGCCTCTACCAGATGGGGCTACGATGGGGCATTTTCATAATGATCGATGATAGAGGGCCTGGCCCATGGTGGATGGTGTCATCCCTGGGCTGGTGGTCCTGGCTTCTATAAGAAAGCAGGCTGAGCAAGCCATGGGGAGCAAGCCAGTAAGCAGCACCCCTCTGTGGCCCCTGCTTCAATTCCTGCTCCCAGGTTCCTGCCTTGGCTTCCCTCAATGAACTCTGACCTGGGATATGTAAGCCAAATGAACACCCCCCCCCACCACCACCATGAACCCCCAAGTTCTTTTGGGTCATGGTGTTTCATGACAGCCATAGAAGCCTAGGTAAAACAGTGATAAATGCCCACGTCATTCACAGTACTTCCCGCCTCTCTGCACATTTCTCCTCGTCTGTGCTGAAGCCTCCACAGTCTACTATGAACTCAGACTCTGGGGCTCCTGTGTCGACAAGGCACAAACCTAAAGGGTCCTCCAGCTTCTCTTGTCCCCATTTGACATAAAGGGCTCTGTTTCGGAGGCCATGGCACAGGGCACTACATCTAGTCTTCCACTAGCTGTGCTGCCAGAGTGCCTTTGCTGGGTAGGTTCTGACTGCAGTCGTCAAGGTTCTTTTTGGGGACCCTAAGGCCACTTGGCTGTGCACACTGACTCTGTGTTTGACCTCCGGGTGCCCTGTGGGTGACTGGAGGAGCAGGCTTGGCATGTTAGTCTTCATTTTGTGTCACTCTGCTTAGCTGAGGTAACCAGTGGGCCAGATTCCGCTGGGCCCCACATATGGAACGCCGATTGCCCACTGAAGCCGATGTCTGTTTTCTCTCTGTGTGTGCTCTTTTATATTTTAAAAATTTATTTGTGTGAGTGCGTGCGTGCATATGTGTGTGAAAAATCCATGCAGGACACAGCCTATGTGTCTGAGTGGGGATGGGAGATAATTTGTGACATTGGCTCTCTTCTCCCACCATGTGAGGCCCAGAGATGGAACTTATAGTGATATTTTATTTGTATTGAAATGTGATTTTATTTGTATGTTAATAAAGCAAGCCATAGCAGAAACTGGGTGGTGGTGGTGCACGCCTTTAATCCCAGCACTTGGGAGGCTGAGCTAGGTGGATCTCTGTGTTCAAGGATACAGCCAGCATGGCGACACACGCCTTTAATCTCAGTACCAACCATAGAAGACCTGGAGGTCTATACAGACATGCAGTGACGAGGAGGTCATGTGGTTGGGTTTACAACCAATGAGAAGGCAGAGCAGGAAGTCTATAAAAAAGAAAAAACACACAGAAGTAGCTCTCTTGCAGAGAGGAAAGACAGAGCAGCAGTGAAGGGTACGGTTTTCAACTCTCAGCTATTGCTTTGACCTCTTGGCTTTTAACTCTGCAATTGGCTCTGTGTTTCTTATTTAACAAGACGGTTACATCTACAGGAACTCAGGCTGCCAACCTTGGTAGCTGGACTGGTGGAATGGCTATTCTTGGTTGTCAACCTGACTATATCGGGAATGAGCTGCAGTCCAGAAATGGAGGGCACACCTGTGGGAGATGCTCTGCTTGGTTTGAAGTGGGTGAATCCACTTCCAGTCGGGAACTTAGAGATGGGATCTTGAGGCGCGAAGACACACCTGTAATAGGAACCACCACTTCAGCTGGAAGTCTGCATAAGATACAGGAGAAGGCGGCTTTTGCTCTTTGCCTTCCTGGCCCTCATCTTCCTAACACATCCATTCCCTCACTGGCACTGGGGCCCAGTTCTTCGGGATTTCAGCGTATACAGAAGATCCAGCCTCGGGGGACTGAGCAGCTACTGGATTCTTGAGCTTTCTGTTCATAGCTAGCCACTGTTGGATTAGTTGGACTACAGCCTGTAAATCCAACTTATTCTAATAAATTCCATCTCTGTGTGTGTGTGTGTGTGTATGTGTGTGTGTGTGTGTATGTGTGTGTTTGTATACATATATATGGAGAGACAGAGATAGATAGATGGATGGATGGATGGATGGATGGATGGATGCTCATTCTATAAGTTCTGTGACTCTAGAGAACCCTGACTAATACAACTGGCAAATGCCTTTACCCGGCAAACTACCTCAATAGCCTTGTACCTTAACCTTTTACCCCTGAAGCACCTCACGCATTTGATGCCCTCCAGTTGCCCATTCTCAACTACACATGAGGTGTTTGCCCGGAACTATGGTTCTAGCCCCAGAGGAACTCATAAGTTTCTGTGACAGGTTGGCCACAGGTCTGAGAGAGAAGAGAACCATCTTTGGATACTAAATTACCAAATTTCACCCTATGCTGGAAAATCGACCAAAAATTGTGCCCATTGGTTTGCAGAGCGCCCTGGCTTCTCTTGCCAGTGCTGTGAATGCTCTGCTTGACAGCTGAGGTCGCACAGAAGCTTCGTTCATAGGTCTGTGATGTCTGGCTCCATCTTACTTCTGTTGTTTTCATGTCAGAGGTCCCTGGTTTCCTGGTGTCTGAGGTGGCATCATTACCCTTGTTATGATGGAACACCATGACCAGAGCAACTTGGGGAAGAAAAGGTTTATTTGGTGTTGTGGAATAATCATTTCCCCTGTGTGAATATGTGTCACTGTGGTTGGTTTAATAAAGAGCTGAATGGCCAATGGCTAGGCAAGAGAGAATAGGTGGGACTTCGGGGGGAGAGAGAGGAACGGGCGTTGAATCTGGCACACTGCAGGAGATGTAGATTAATAACCTAGTACTGCAGGTTAATTTGAGTTCTAAGAGCTAGTGGGACAAGCTTAAGCTAAGGCCAAACTTTCATAATTAATAATAAATATCTGTGTTATTATTTGTGAGCTGGTGCCTCAAAGGAAAGTCCAACTACAATTTGGTTTATGCTTCACATCACCGTTCATCATCTAAGGAAGTCAGGACAGGAACTGAAACAGGGCAGGAACCTGGAGGCAGGAGCTGATGCAGAGGCCATGAAGGGATGCTGCTTACTGCCTTGCTCCTCATGACTTGCTCAGCCTGCTTTCTTACAGAACCCAGGACCACCAGCCCAGGGATGGCCCCACCTACAAGGGGCTGGGTCCTCCCCCATCAATCACTAAGAAAATGCCTTACAGGCATGCATACAGTCTGATCTCATGGAGGCATGTTCTCAGCTAAGTTTCTCTCCTCTCAGATGACTTCAGCTTGAGTCATGTTGACCTAAAAACATCTGGCACACCTGGGACCCCTCATCTCCTTTCATTGTGACCCCTGGTTGTTCCCATCCCTGATGGACTCTAGTTGTCCCCACCTAGAGGAGGATGAAAGTCCCATTCCTAAAGCAGCTAGTGGTGGTCCATCACCAAACCCCTCCTGGGCACTCGGCGCAGTCTGTTGCATGAACGATGCCTGGACTCAAGCTGCCTTTTTGCTGGGAGCATTGTCTGCCTGCAGGTCTTTCCAGATTCAGCTACCTGGAGCCACGTCCTCTCAGAGATTCTGGGAACCTCTCGGAGATGTTTCCCTTTGAGTTATGATAGGTTCTATCAAAGCCCAAGCCAGTGATCATTCACCTGATGCCTCCTTAGCCTACTCTCGGCCATCCCTGCTCTCCCTTTACTTGCTGGAGACATCTTTGATTCAGAGTCCTTGGCTCTCCCGATCCTAAGGTCTCATCAGGGGCCTGAGGGAGAGTGCCTAGCTGCTACCTCTCATAGAAGATGAGTCTACACCAGTCACAGAAGGTAGGCTACTGTGTTTTCTGGTGGGGTTGCAAGGACCCTGCTCTGAGTTCCCCTGCCTACCTCCCATCAGCCTTTGCCATATCAGAATTCTTACACCTCAAGAATGGGCCTGGCCGCCTTTCCAAAGAGGGAGGCAGAAGGCAGGGGGTGTGATAGGTTGTCTGTGATGTAGCTGTCCCTTGAGGGCTCCTGTGGCGTCTGGCCCATCTCTCACTACTGGCCCTTTTCCCGCTTAGCAGCCCAGCCATGACAGGGTGGAGTGGTGGCTTTAGGGCTCCACTTCTGGCCCTTTCTCCTCCTCAGAGAAAGTGGTAGCTGACTTGCTTAACAAACCACTCAAGAGGTTGGCAGTGAGCTCCCCACTCGCTTGGCAGGGAAGCAGTTCTCTGAGGCACCATGGCATGTCTCGCAAGACAGGCTTTCCTGGAGATTCTGGGCTTGTGCTTATCTGTCTTGGCAACCATCCTAGAGAAACATGGTGGCCGTTGGTCTTTCTCCCTGCTACTTGGAGAAATGCTCCCTTCTCTCTGCTGCACCTTTCCATGAATTCTCTTGGCTCCCCTTTCTCCCTCTCTTGATGGGAGGAGGTGATGGTGTGCAGCTGGCTGGCTGCTTCTGCCGGGAATTTGTTTCTTTTGTGGGCCTGAAGGGGGAGCATCATTTGTTGACCTTTCTTTCCCAGACCCCACAGAGTAAGGGATCAGTAGGTATTTGAGAAATGAACAAAGAGTGAGCCTTGCTGGGTGGTAAAAGCATTACAAGGTACATTAAAGGTGGGGCCTCCTGCCGAGCCCACCTTTTTTGAGTGAGGTGGACAGGGCGGCCTCATGGTGACCCTATGCAGCTTCTTAGCTGTGGGCTACAGACTTTGTCGGCCACGGCCGCATCCCCCTGATATTATTTCCCAAGGTATGGGGTAGAGGAGCTGACTGGGTTGGGGGTCAGACTGACCCTAGACAGCCTGCACAGCTGTCCTAAGTCTAGAGTGCAGATGGAACACGACCCATCTCTCACCATTAGCAAGTAGGCCTAGGCCCTGCAGGGCTGGCGGCCAAGCTGCTTCTGCCAGTGTCCTCCTGATTTCAAGTGGTGAGCTTGGGCAGTGAGTGCTGTTAGTAGAAGAAACAGCAAGTGGAGCATGGTGACACACACTTGGAATCCCTGCACCTGAGAGGTTGAGGCAGGAGAATCGCTTTGAAGCCCGCCTGGGGTCACACAGCAAGACAATGTCTCACAAAGGGAGACAGGGAACTGCTGACTAGGCTCAGCCGGAGAGGCGCTCACCACAAGCCCAAAGACCTGAGTTTGAGCTCTGGAACTCAGTTGGTAGAAGGAGAGAATTAACCCCCCAAATCTGTCCTCTCACCTGTGACTGTGTGTGCTGTCTCCCCCCAAAAAATTAGTAAATAAATAAACATTTTTTGTTTTGTTTTTGTTTTTTAAGGGAGAGAGGAAAGAAAAGAAGCAAACCAGTTCCTGGAAATACCATTTATAATTTTTATTTATCCCTGTTGTATGTGTACATGATGTATGTGTGTTGGGGTGCAGAGATGGCACTGTGGAGAGGATTCTCTCCTACGTTAGGTGAATCCCAGGAGTTGGACTCAGGTTACAGTCCTGGAGCAACATGAGCCTTCATTGGCTGAGCCACACCGGTGACCCCTGGGACACAGTGTTTTTAAGTCCTCTAAAAATAAATGTGAAGCTCCTGGTTGTGAAAGGCTCTCATTAGAATCCTGTCTCTAGCTTGGGAGACAGAGGCACATGGCTGCCCCATGAGGGCATGGGAGCAGGACCAGCAGGGGTTGGATGTGCTCCCTGGGCAGCTGGACCACAGTCGGGAAGTTCCCTGAGGCACGCTTTAATTACAACTCTTGAGGCAGAAAAGTCAGCTTTTAAAAATAGGACGCATGCCTGCCAGTCGATGGTAATTTGCTTTGAAGTACCTGTTTCCCATCATTCAGTTTGGTTTTACCACCGTGAATGTTGGGTGATTTTTGAAGTCCCTGTTGACCTCTCTCTTCTAAGGCACAACTTTGTCCAGGATATGACTCCTTTTTTCTTGCTTTTAATTTTGAACAGGGAGACACTGAGAAGGAGCTGGTGTAACAGGAATCTTAAAAGTACTGGTTAATGAAATCAAACCTGAGGCCAGTTATTGGGGTGATTGCTGGAAGATCAGAGAAGCAGAACAAGCCACGGCTATCTCACCTTGCTAGTTCCTCAGGTGATCCTTTTTTTCTCAGGCTGGAAGCTTCTGAGTCTTCATCCCAATGGCTCTCAGCTGAACTGTGCTGCTCCAAAGCCTGAATACTTCTCCAGTTATGCTTAACTACATGCTTTACTCTTTAGTTCCTGGTCCTCACGCCTTATATACCTTTCTCTTTCTGCCCTCACTCCCTGGGGTTAAAGGTTGGGTTTCTGGGATTAAAGGCGTGGGTCACCATGCTTAGCTGTTTCTAAAGTGGCCTTGAACACACAGAGATCCACCAGGCTCTGCCTCCCAAGTGCTGGGATTAAAGGCGTGTGCTACCACTGCCCAACTTCTGTTAGGGCTTACTCTTCCCATTTTCTAGCCACCATTTTTGGCTTTGTTCTAGTGGCTGTCTGTTCTCTGACCCCAGATATGTTTATTTCAGGGAACACACAATATTTCAGGGAACACAATACCCACCACAAGCTGGTTCAAGTCTATCCCAGCTCACCTGTCCACAATGTGGCCATGGGCCAGTCAGTCCCTTCATCTTTTTGGTCACTTGCTGGCCCCCTCGGTAGGCAGCAGGGGCAGCGGTTTGTGCAGAGGCTGGGAGAATCACGGGGCACGGAAGTATGTGGATGTGCTTTTCATCCACAGGAACAGACTCCTCATGGTAAGTAGTCTTTATTGTCAGCTTGCCCAACTTAGAACCACCCGGGAGGAGAGCCACAAGTAGGTAATTGTCCTGATCATGACTGTCTACAGGCATGGGAGATTGGCTTAATGGTTAATTGATGTAGCAAGACCCAGCCCACGGTGGGTACCATTCCTAGTGAGGGGTACCATTCCTACACGGGACGGAAGGCTGGATGGGAGCAAGCAGGCAGCATGGCTGTGTTCATCTCTCTCTTTCTGCTCTTGACTGTGGATGCGATTTTCTAATTTCCTGCTCTTATTTCCCATCGATAATGCACCTTAACCTGGACCTGTGAGCCAAACAAACCCTTTCCTCCCTAAGTTACTTCTGGTCAGGGTGTTTCAACGTAGAGACAGAAAGGAAACTCAGGCCTTAATGCCCTCTTGAATCCCATTTTTTTTTTTTTCTTGTTCTGGACTGAGGCTATTTCTCTTTCTTTTTTCTTTCTTTCTTTCTTTCTTCTCTCTCTCTCTCTCCCCCTCCCTCTTCCCCTTCTCTTTCCCTCCCTCCCTCCCTCCCTCCTCTCACACCCTTTCTGTCTACCCTCTGATATTTTTTCCTTTCTTCATCTGTCATTTGCTGCTCAGTTTATGTGATCCCATCTCCCTCGAAGCCTCTGTAATCCGCGGCCTTCATTATTTCTCTTTAACTAACCTGTATCCTAAGCTGCTGCCTCTCAGACACGTCTGGGATGTTTTCTTATTTGGGGTCCACCTTACTCTGCTTCCTCCTGCCTCCTCCAGAATCTGTCGAGATGTTTCAAAGAGCAGACAGGCACGGACTCTCTGGGGAAGCACAGATTGCAGAGCAGGACCCCTTCCTTCCGGTCAGCTCAGAGGTTTCAGACGTTTGTTTTCCCACTTTGTCTTGACATTTGGCCCAGCGTGGGTGGCGGGGAGGTGGGACATGGGTGAAAGAACCAGAATCCTTTAACTGCCTTGAAAGAGTGAGCGCCCAAGGGAAAACTGCTCAGGACCCAGGAGACACAGGCGTGGCGGTAGTGGGCACCTGGGTTTGGTTTCTTTCCTTTTTAAAAGATCATTAGCTTTCCTTTCAGATCCAGAGGCATATGTTTAGACATCAGATGCCTCCAGAATCCATGTCGTGTGAGCCATCTTAATTTCCTTCTAAATGGCAGCGCATCCTAATAATGCCATTTGCCGGTTCATCTGTCTTCTCCTCATTGATTGGAAATGTCTCTGGGAGCTGCCAAGTCCGTCTTCTAGAGATCTGTTCCCGGGTCCTTTCCTGCCTCCTTCATTTCCTTTCTGCCAGCACCATGTGTTTCCATGACTGGTGGAGAGCTGGCATTTCTGAGCCAGGATCCTCACCGACACTTGTAAACCACTTCCTTTTACAAGGGTAAAGGATGGTTGCCCAAGCCATCTGACAACCCTCGACACTTGGAAAAAATAATGGAAAACAATCACTTAGATCCTACTTAATTGTCTTTAAAAATTAAATTTGAATATCTTTCTTCATAAGACAGCCTCCAAGCTTTGGAACCAAGGAAAAGAATCCCAGGCTTTTAACTGATGGGATGTTTGCTACAGCGAGATTTGTTTTTCAGTTTATTAACAGTTTATTCTCAAGTCTGGGAAAACAAATCAGATTTGGGCTACTTTTCTGTTCCTGTGCCAGCATTGGTGAGTAGTTCACTCATGTGTCATGATGTTTAGCTCTCAATTTGTTTGTGTGTGTGTGTGTGTTTGAATGTGTATGTGCCTGTGTGTGTTTGAGCTCTGTGTGTGTGTGTGTGTGTGTGTGTGTGTGAGTGTGTGTGTGTGTGTTGGAAAGTGTATGTACCTATGTGCCTATGTGTGAGTGTTAGTGTTTGTGGTATGTGTATGAGTGTGTTTGTGTGTATATGTGTGTATGTGTGTTTGTATGTATGTGTGTGTTTGTGTATATGCTGTGAGTGTATATGTGTGTACGTGAGTGTGTTTGTGTTTGAGTGTATGTGAGTGTGTGTGAGTATGTGTGGGGATGTGCATGCATGCTTGTCTTTCCTTCCTGGCCACAAGGACTCCTTTTGTATGTGGAACCGACAGCTCACATTGAAGTCAAAGCCAGCTTGTCACAAGGCTGCTGGCTGACACGATGCTGGTCTCAGGTCACCAGCTGTCCCTGCACAGTTGTAACTCACTGACACCTGGTATGAGTCAAGCATGAGAGGATTTTCTAGAGTGCTGTTCACACATCTAAGCAAAGTCTCTCATAGTGAGGAGTGACTGGGGTGTGTGGCCACTTCAGGAGGGGGCAGTATCTATCAGGTCCGGCTTACCTTTCAATCATGGGATGCTGTTGGCAAGTTATTTCATTTGATTCCTAGGACTGCAGAGCAGGAGAGCCAGGGACCATGCAGGTGTCTGAGGTAGGAGGAGGAGGAGAAAGGAGACATGGTCAGTACAAACTCAAGATGCCAAGCCAGGGTCAGAGTGCAGAGACATGTTCAGTACAAACTCAAGATGCCAAGCCAGGGTCAGAGTGCATATAGCCCACCCTTACCTGGGCTCAGGGGACCCAGGATTGTCCCACGAGGCATCTCAGTGTCCCTCCAGCCATAGCACCAAGGTCTAGAGAAGTGCTCCCCTCCACCACCCACTGGCATCGAGTGTGATGTCATGTCAGATCAGCAGGGAGCCTCACAGGCAGGCTGATTAGTATCAGCATCTAAGTGGTGCTCCAGGGTTATCCACCTAACCCAGAGCCAGCGATGCAGCTGGAGGAGTCCAGCCATTTGCTGGTGGTTTCTCGTCTGTTTAGCGCACATTGCACTGAGAAGGAATGAAAAAGGACCAGCGTTCCTGGGGGTTATTTGATTAGGGCTTGGCTAGCCACCTACAACTGACCACGGTAGAGGAGGCTGCCTTGTCCCCAAGAGCTTAATGGTGCCGTTCCTTAGCATTACAAAGAAGGGTGGGAACAGACTGTCTCCAGAGACTAATCAAAATCACTCACAAGAAGCTGCTGGTCTGACTGAAAGTCGATGAGCAACTGCCTAGGCCACCCTCCCCCACACCCTGGGGTAGAGGTGAGATTGGGGAGTCTGCCTGGTGGCCTTGGGCAGGGGTGAGACTGGGGAGTGGTAATAAAGAACAGGACACTGTGGGGTGTCGGCTGTCTGCTGCTGTGACCGTGACTGGCCATGGTCACAGGCAGGACCACATGTCAATTGTATTGAAGATGTCAGATATTCTACAGAGTTGGCGATGGCCACACCCAGGTGTTGGCACTGCCCAGGGCTTCTATTCCTGCTCCAGGCTGAGCCATCCTAGAGAATGTCTCTCAAGTAATGTGTAGAGTATTCAGTTCCTCACACACATCATAGTGCTTAAAATTTATATTCGCTTATAAATCAGGGAAGGCCATGGAGCCAAGGTTGACTCGGTAGTGACCATGTTGTCTCAGGTGGTCTGATTGGAACATCCGGTCCGCTCCTTGAACAATGGTATTTGCTAGTGCCGTGTTAGGGCTGACACACAGGGCTCTGTGGTGTTACAAAATGTAGGCAGTGTCTGGTGGACCCGTCCTTCTAGGACATGGTAACGCATATGGTCCATTGCTCTGGGCACTGAAGTGGCTGAGACAGATTGCAAGTCTGGGGTCAACCTGGGCTATGTAATGACTCTGAGGCCAGCATAAGCTTCTGCCAGGTTGGTTTTACACAGCCCTGGGAGTGAACCAGGGCTTCCTGCACATTAAAACCTCACTCTCCACACCAAGCTATGATCTACAGCCTCCTCTCTCACCTTTAAAGACACTGGCCTCCATGGAACCCTGGATGAGCTTCGATTTTAAAGTTAGGCAGTTAGACTGCAACCTAGTCTCCTTTACCACATGCGCAGCTTCTAGGGGCGAGGTGTGGATATCTTTTTTTGGGGGGGAGGGCTCAGTATTCTGCTATACACGCTGCTGGGGCTGGAAGCCCGCACATCATATACTATCTTGTGTTCCTATACTGCCAGCCACCAGGCCTGTGCACTGGCAGCCTCAGGTGACAGCAGAAGTCATTGTGATCATTTTGTGGTGATGAGATGCCCTGACCAAGGCAACTTCTATAAGCAAGCACTTCATTGGGAGCTTGCTTACAGTTTCAGAGGGTGAGTCCATTGACATTATGGCAGGGAACCAGCGCAGGCAGCCTGCAGGCAGGCATGGTGCTGGAGCAGTAGCTGAGAGCTCATATCTAATCTGAGTTGCAGGCAGAGAGAGTGTGTGAGACTGGGCCTGACATGGGCTTTTGAAACCTCAAAGCCCCCTCCCTGCCCCCCCCAGTGACACACCTCCTTTAACAAAGCCACACCTCCTAATCCTTCCCAAACAGTTCCAGGAATGGAGACCAAGTATTCAGATATGGGGACCATTCTCTTTCAAACCACCACAGCAGCTGAGACTCCAGTAGAGTGCAACTGGCCTGGGCTGTGGTTCCCTGGCCAGGTGCTGGCAGCTCTCTTGTCTCTTACAACCCTCAGGTCCCCCCACCCTTGTCCCCCTGTCAGCTTTGCAGTCTTTATGTGGTGACTTGGTTCCACCACTGCATGCACATGCCCCAAGTCCCTCCAGCCCTTCTCAGAAGTGGTGGCAGGAGTGCAAGGATCTGGGCACAGTCTTGGAATGCCACTGAAGCGCTGGGTACCATCCCTGGATCTTTGCATCTAACCCCTTTCTCTGTTTTTATTGTAAAGACACATAATCATGACCCAGGTCACCAGCTGGTAAGGGGCTGATCTGAGACTAGAACCCAGGGCTGCAGGCACCTGGTTGCTGGAACTTTGTTACCTGCCCAGGGACTAACCAGGACTCAGTTTGGGGTCCTAGGAAGGTCTGCTGGGGGCAAGGGGCAGTCTCCTTCCCTGAACTCAGTGCCCTTTGGTAGTCTCTGGCTTCAGGTTGTTGGTCCTCCCCAGGACACCTCCCCTGCAGCCAACTGAGACATTTGTCTCTTATGGGAACTGTCAGTCACTTGTGTACCATTGCCTCCTTGCCCTTGGGGTACCCTGGGGAGTTTCTAATTCATCTGAAGAAACTCACTGCATGCTGAAGATATCTTCCTGCTGTCATGGCCTGTTCTAGTACGATGCAGAAGGGTGATCTCAAGTCAGATTGACCAGGGGACTCTTCGTGAACAGCCACGTGACCTCCAGCCCTGTTAGAAAGCCAGGGAAAGCCGAGGTCTCTGAAGGCTGCCTGGGATGATCAGGGTAGCGTGGATGTCTCCATAAGCACCCGATGCTTACTGCATGCTTAACACATGGCAGTTGCCTATCATTTAACAGTTGAGGGCTGCTAAGCTGTGCTGATTTAGAATGTCAATGAAACAGGGACTGGGAAGACAACTCGGTGGGTAAAGCACTCGGTATTCAAGTGTGATGAACAGACTTCAGCTCCACAGCACCCGTGTGAAAGGCAGGTAAGCATGGAGTCCTCCTCAGATCCATGCCCTTGGAAAGCAGAGGCCGAGGCTCCCCGGAGCAAGCTGGCTAGTTGTACCAGGGAACCCATGCTCTCCAGTCTAAATGAGAGACATTGCCTCAGTGGATAAGGTAGAGGGAGCAACCCAGAAAGACACTTGACATCCACTTCGGACCTCCATATACACGTGCCCACACACATGCAAACACACACACACACACACATAAGCACCACACCTCCAAAATAAAGAAAATAAAAATAAAAAAGGTTCAATGAAATGGTCAGATGCTGGTTTCCTCTGGCATGTCTTCTGTTGATTACATCTTGAAGAAGCTAGCCTGTTTCTGAAGTTGGAATAAATATTCAGATCTATTTTTAATGTGTTCCCCCTCACATATTTATTTAACTCCTTCAAGCATCTGGGAACTATTTTGGGGTTGTCCGATATTAGATGTGAGTCTAAAGCAGCCCCCACCTCCCTATGCAAGTAACCTCGAGCAAACAGCATCTCTGCACCCCAGCATTCATTGCTCCTTATTTTAGCGCATACTAGGTTTTAATATGCAGTGGAATCTGTTATGGGTGCATCGGAGCAATCCACGTAGCCATGTAAGGATATCGTGCGGGTCTCAGCACGTCATTCCGTAGCTTGGGGTGTGAGTGACAGCTTGTTTGGGTAACTAATTCTCCAAGCACCTCCTTTTCTGCCGAGCTGGGGCCTGTAACATGCGTTTCTTCTGTCTTCAGGAAGTCAGGTTATTAGAGGAATCAAAGGCAGCTATGACTCACACCCGTCATTGTAACCCGCCTCCTCTGCTCCGCGGCCCATGAATTCTCTGTTCTTTGTGGCGGAGAGTTTATGTGTTGCTGTCTAGGTGAACAGCCTTTGCTTATAAATTTTATCCCAGCATCTGTGAGCCTATCTGTGTCCAGCCTGGGTCCTGCTGGCTTCCCAATACCACTCCCTACAGCATTGTGACTTTTTCCTTTATGTTCATTATTCTTGTTTCTTAAGAGTGAATTAATTTTTAAGCATTTAAAAATAAAAAAGAAGGAGTTTACTCGGTCTATTATGATTTGTGGGATGGCCTTTTTTTGTTTGTTTAAAAAAAAGATTTTTTTTTTTTTTTGGTTTCATGTTTATGAGTGTTTTGCCTACATGTATGTGTACATATCATGTTCCTGCCTGGTGCCCACAGAGGCCAGGTCCCCTGGAACTGGAGTTACAGACAGTTGTGAGCAACCATGTGTGTGCTGTGACCCAACTTAGGTCCTCTGGAAGAGCAGCCAGTGCTCTGAACCGCTGAGCCATCTCTCCAGTTCCTGTGGCTTCCTTTTCAATTTTCTCCTCCCTTGTTCCTTTCCTTTTCTTTTTCCCTCTCTTTCTAGTCTTGGAGGTTCAACCTAGCATCTCTTGCATGCTGGGAACCACTATACCACTGAGGTACATCCCAGCTCTCTTTTCCATTTCTTATTTTGAGACAGTATTTAAATTGCCCAGGCTGGCTTTCAACTCACTCTGTAGCTCAGGCAAGGTTTGAACTTGTGGTTCCCTTGCCTCAGCTTTCCAAGGAGCTGGCATGATAGGCCCACACTAGTAAAGTCCAGCCCAGCAGTGACTTTCTTTGAAATACACACACACACACACACACACATACACACACACCCCACATCACATGTGTGCGCCCATCTCATTTCTTTGAGAAGTGACATCAGCCACTCCACACTGCTGTCTGTTGGCCCTGTGGTATGAGGGTACTGGTCTTAGGTGGATGTTTCAGTGGATGTCACCATGTCTGCCTGCCCTGCTGGGTGGAACACACAGGCTTTGGTGGCCATGCTTCATGTATATGTGCCTCAGACTTCATGTTCTCTCTGTAACCCCAGATACACATTGACAGATTTTGCCTACATTTCCTTATTA
This sequence comes from Onychomys torridus, assembly GCF_903995425.1. NCBI lineage: Eukaryota > Metazoa > Chordata > Mammalia > Rodentia > Cricetidae > Onychomys > Onychomys torridus. The sequence continues at coordinate 46,603,508 of NC_050463.1, forward strand.
AATACATCTTCTGTTTCCTGGGATCACAGTGAGAAAGTGTCACAGCTTCTGTGGGTAACAGCAACAGATGTGTGTTGTCTCACATGTTGGAGACCAGAGGTGCAAGTCAAGTGTCATCAGGGTCATACTCCACCTGAAGGCTCTAGAAGAATTTTTCCTGGCCTCTTCCAGCCTCTGGTGGTGTCTGGCATCCTTGGTTTGTGGGTACCTCACTGTCTCTTTCTTCACGTGGTATGCTAGTTTCTTTTCTTGCTGTTATGATGATACCCCACAGAAGCCCAGGAAGGCTTTCTTTGGGTTTCTGATTTAAAGGGTCACATTTCAGTGACCAGCTCATTGTGACTCTCTGCCACAATGTAGTGCTGGTCACTGCACCACAGTCAGGAAGCAGAGACAGATGCTGCCCCTTAGCTTGCTTCTTTTCATGTATTAGAACCTCGGCCTGTGGGATGGTGCTGCCCACAGTTATAATGGGTCCTTCTGTCCCAACTGACCCAACCTTGAAGCTCCTTCCATGCATTTCCACGAGCTCTTCTCCTAGAGAATTCTAGCTCCATCACACATGGCTGCTCTGGAGTGTTTGGATTCAGTGTCTTTCAACTTCTAAGATTGTCGGCCATTTTGGGTGAGGACCCACCTACTCCTGTGTCCCTCTCAACTAACTGATAAATGTCTACAGTGACCCTGTATCCATGACGTCATAGTCATTGGGACCCGGGGTTAAGACTTTTCTCCTGGGAGAAAGTGGCTTGGTCATGGGTACAGAGTCACATGACCTGCAAGGGAGCCTAGAAGATGGGAGAAGGAGTCCACATCTACTCACAACTGGAGTCTGTCATAAAATAGAGAGAATATGTTAGCAGCTAACATACTTATAGTAGTGGCCTAACCAAGCTACAGCTGCTCACTCCAGCTGGGGTGCTCAGTCCTAAGTTATCTGCTCATCCCAAACTGAAATTTGACTGATGCTACATGGGACTCAGAAAAGCTTCATGTATCCAGGTGTTCCCCAAATAACCTCCCTGGTGCTCACTCCAAGACTACCATGTCTTCATGTCTTTATGTAACATTAGTGTGTGTGCACGCACACACACTTAGATGTATATGCATGTGTGTGCGTGCACACATGCACGTGTATATAGGTAGTTTTAGAACAACTTTGAGTGGCTTCCCTCAGATCCAGGGATCTGCCTATCTTTGCTGGAGATTACAAGCATGCACCTGACTCTTTTTTTTTTTTTTTTAAAGCACAGGTTCAGAGGATTGAATTTGGGTCCTTATGCTGGCAAGGCAAGCATTTTACTGACTCAGCCATCTCCCCAGCTCTTCAGATGTTTGCAAGTCCATTTGCCTGTGATCTTGGAGCTACATTATCATCACAACCTTCCAAAAAGGAGAACAATAGTTAGAACCAGTTTCTTGCTGACAGCAGAAAGGGAAAAGGATGTATGCATGTATGCAGATGTATGTGTGTATGCAGATATATACATGCTAGCCACTTCCTAAAGAGGTAAAGCAGCTTGGGCCACTGAGCCCAGGGTGAGCCACCATATAGCTCAGGAGGACCCTGGCACCTCCATTCAGCATTCTTGTTTGTGGTCACAGCTCTGACAACCAATGCTTCATGGAGCTCACAAGGTCCTGTTTGTTTCCACCAACTCTGGAAAACCATTAAAGTCCCACCACTTTAAAGGGTAAAGAACAAGACCAGCGGTGGTAGCGACACATGCCTTTAATCCCGGGAGGCAGAGGCGGGCGGATCTCTAAGACCTAAGCCGGGAGGTCAGAGGGCAACTTCAGAGGGTCAGTTCTCTTCTCCCATTGGAGCTTCTGGGGATTGAACTCAGATCATTGGTATAGTGAGTTCTTTTTAGATTTATTTTATTCATAATTATGTGTGTGTGTGCACGCGCATGTACGTGTGCGTGTGTGCGTGTGCGTGTGCGAGTGTGTGTAGCTGGGGAAAGTTGTAAGGTACATAGACTCTGGGAACTGAACTTGGATCCTCTGTGAGAATAGCAAATACTCTTAAACCTCTCTCCAGCCCATCTCTCCAGCTCAATACAAGTTCTTTTCTTTCTTTTATTCAGTCAATACAAGTTCTTAATGTTGCAGACCATGAGGGTTCATGAGGTTCAGCCATGTTCCCTTCCTTGACTTCATGCCCTTCCAGAGGTCACCCTGCTGTTCCTGCACCTGCCACGGCATGGCCCTCCCCAGGACCTTCCCCTCACTCTTCCTGAGTTGCATCCACAGAGGAGGGGAGTTGCTGGTGATGGGCCCCCTCTGACGCCACAAGTCACGGGGAGACTCTGGTACTCGCTGATCTCATGGAGTCATGAAATTAATGATCAAATTCATCAGGAACTGACTATTAACTGTAAGCCCCAGCTTCTGTTCCTTGCCTTTGAAGCCCCACTGTTTCTCCTGATGGGGACACAATGAGATATTTGCAATTTTGACTTTTATATCCATCGGCAAAGGGAAGAACAAAGGCTATCAACAAGATCAAAAGAAAGGGGGAACTCACAGAGAACGGGAGAGGTGTTATTTGCCGTGTCGTCTGCAGACTGGAAAGACAGAGAAAGAATCGCATGGCAATTGCATCGCTGTGAACAAAATACTTAGAGAAACAAGGAAGGAGAAATCCACTGTGGCTGGTGGTTTCGGCAGGGAAGGTGAGGAGTGGCTGATGAATTCACGGCAGCGGAAGTGTGTGGTGGGAGTTGTTCATTGTATGGCAGGCTAAGGGGGGGTGGGCTACAGACTCCAGCAGCCCACCTTTAAGGGATCTCTGTCTGCCAGCCAGGCCATGTCTCCTATTCTACAGCCTTCCTAAACAGCACCATTGGCTGGGGACTCCAGGTTCCAAACGTGAGCCTCTGGAGACATTTCAGACCATTGGACCATGTGGTGCCTCGGGACAGCAGAGAGCTGTCTCTTGCTTCTAGATGGCGAGGTTTTTGAGTACCATAGAGAGGATGCGCCGGCTGTGGGAAGGAAGGTCGGGGCAGTAGCTCATCTGTCAGATGGACCATCAGGAACCTTTGAGGAGAACCACACTTCCTGGTTTGCCAGGAGGATTCTGGGAGCTGACCCCGAGGGTCTCCTCTCTGGGGTGAATCTGTGGGCTCTGTTCTCTTCCCCACAGTCCTTTTTATTCACCTTTGTGTTCTTGGTGGCTTTCCAGAAGACAGAGAATCCGGAAATCCCATGAGGAGTTCCAGAGCTTTCTATTTCCCATCTTTCACTCTGTCCCTTCCTTTCTGTGTGAGAAAAGAATCCCGCCCCCAAATCCAAGGTGAAGAGAGGAGACACCTGTGCTGGAAGGTGTCTCGGAGGCCACCTCGAGAGCAGCCTCTAAATGCCACTGAGTGTGCAGGGCCCATGGCCCTGGCCTGGTGTACAGTGGGACTCCAGGTTTTGGGGAAAGCGCTTCAGATCCTGTAGGACAACACTGAAGGACAGCAGATGGAGATTTCAGCAGAGGAGGAACCCCTTCCTCCCTTCTTCCCCTCCCCCTTCCTCCCTTCTTCCCCTCCCCCTTCTTCTCCTCCCTCCCTCCCTCCCTCCCTCCTGACCTGTGCTGGTTTGAATGTCCCCCACAGGCTCACGTATTTGAACTTGGTACATTCGGTAGCTCTGTTTGGGGTAGGTTTAGGAGGTGTGGCTTTGCTGGAGGAAGTAGACACTGGGGGCGGGCTTTGAGAGCTTCAAGCTGTCACCCTACTCCCAGTTTGGGTCTGTTGCTGCTTTGTGGTTCTGCTGTCCGAGTGCTGACATGGACCCTAACTATTGAGAACCGAAGCCCAAATAAACTTTTCTCCGTAAGTTGCCTTGGTTTTTTATCTCAGCAACAGAAGGGTACCCAATGCATCAACCATCTCCCTGTTGTCCCTCCCTCCCTCCCTTTCTCTCCCTCTCTCCCTTTCTTCTTTTCCTCCCTCCATTCCTTCCTCCTCCCCATCCATCTTGCCCGTCCATCTACAAAACAGGAGATGTTTTTAAAAATACTCAATAATACCATAGGAAAAGTATGCCAAGTTACTATATGAGAAGAGCAGAGAGGTGAAGCAATGAGAAAGCCAGCCCATCCAGGCAGTAAATGTCCCACAGAACACTTGCCGCCCCTGGGCCTCAGGCATCTGCTTAGGATGGAGCACCCAGCCCCAAGCTTTCCTGCAGCCAACAGAACAGTAGCATGCTGACATATTCGGTACCCTGACTCCCAGCTTCGTAAGGTAAAAATAAACCCGTTGCCAAGGAAAAGCATGGCTCTGCGGTGATGCCAACATCAGGGAGAGTTCCCTGGGCTTCCATGGAAGTTGAGCTTGGAGGCGCTGTAAGGAAAAGGTTGTGCAATCCTGTCTCTGGCCAAGCCGGATCCTGGCCACAGGACATGTGATTGACTGGACTCTGAAAGGTTAGAGCCAGTCAAAAGGGTGAATGGTTAAGTTATATATATTATTCCCTCCCAATGTGGTGATTTGCACTTCTAAAGAATGTAAATCAGGGGAGAAGTTGGGATGAGCTGGAAGAGGGTGTGTGAAGGTGTGTGTGTGTGTTGGCGCGTGCGCTCTCAACAGAAAGATCAGGGGAGGTCTCAGGACACAGGTGATATCTAAGTGAAGACACAAAGACACTGAGGGAGCCACTGAGTAATTTGAAAGGTGGAAAAGTCCAGAGAATGGGGTAGAACTCTAATCATGTAAGTATCCTAACTTTACCTCATACGAAAACAAACAAACCAACTTTACCTCTCTGCAGGTTAACTTAACATGCCTAGCTGAGGTAACACCAGGGTACTCCATTTTGAGATGCTGAGGCAGGATGGCCATCCTGGCAGGGCCTGTATCACAGGGGGGGGGGCGCTGAGGCTAGAGCCCTCTTTCAACTCCACGTTTATAGTGACAGGTTGGCAGAAGCATCTGGAACCCCAAGAATCCAGCTTTGCCCGGTTTCAACAGACAGCAAATTCGGCCTCTGTCCTCACTGGGTGTGGCTTCCTAGAACACATAAGAAGGGAGGTGACTGTCCTTTCCTCCAGCTCTGTTCTCTCCATGTGTCTGAGTATGAGCATATATTCAGGTCCAACTGGATGCTGGTGCCCATCTGAAGAGCCACCACCCATTAGACTCCTTGAGAGAGCATACGGTGATTGCTGTGCCATGGTTGTGACATCCCTAGGGTCTATTGGTGTTGTGTGGAAGATGCCGCTGTTTCTCTCTGATTATGTAAGTGAATGGGCAGGCAATATTGCTCAGAGAGCAAAGATCTCTTTCAGGAGGATGTGGACACTCCCTGACTGAAAATAGACTGTGTGAAGAAAGTTGTCAAAGCCAGGGAATTGTACAAGGTTTATACCGATTGACCCCTACACATAAGGAGCAAAGCCACAGCTCAGTGAAGGGAGGGGGCGCGGGACAGCTGAGGTAGCCTTGAGGCCAAGCTGCTGGCCGTGAGCTGCTCCCTAAAGCTTCCTGGGGTGCAGGAAGTTTACAAGGAAAGGTCCAGGCAGTCAGGCAGAGCTGGTCCAATGTACCCAATGGGAAGTCCCGATATCTATGAAGGCTTGATGTTCCCTAAGGAAGGGGACAGTCAGCACACAGGTGCCTGCCACAGGAGATGTCACAGGTCTGTGGCACCTCAGCCACTCTGGACAGAGTCTGTACTCACCTTACTGGCTCTTCCTCCTGATGCCACCCCTGGAGAAAGGGCAATGCACCTGGCTGAGTGCATGCTGCCATTCCTGGTGTCTTTGTGGGCTGGGGTGGGTAAGGCTGACTGGCCGCAGAGCTTGTACATTTCCCAGGAGGCTAGGTCCACCGGTCCAGGCTGAGAAGAGACAGAGAGGATGTGGCCAGCTGCAGACCAGGCTATGATGACGAGAGCTTTGAGCAGCACATCACAGTAGAAGAGCAGAGGCAAAAATCCACCCAGAGCTCACAACAGAGTCTGGTCCCCCAGGAGTCCTGTGTACCGGACCCACGTCCCTCTGTGACCTCCCCTGTGGGTAGGCTTGCTCAGATGTAGTTCAGATCCTTGCTGTGTGGCTTGTGGTGTGTTATCCTTTGAAGTGGTCTTCTTTCCAGGGAGAACAGTAGACTCTTTCCTGAGTCTTGGGAGTCACAGATCTCAATCGGCTACCTTCCCAGGGCCACCAAGGTCCCATGTTGGAGGCAAGTGCACACCTTCCCCACCATCAAGCATTTGGTCATTTATCCACCTGAAGTTCCCTGGAGATGGCAGGTGACACCTCCGCTCAGAGCAGCCATGGAGGCCCAACAGCCCTGGCTTATGTGCTTTGTAGGGTGGTGGTTGGGAATTCCAGAAAATGGCAGAATTCACAGTGCTGTGCTGTGGGAAGGCCATGAAGGGGACTCAGTTGGATTTCCCAAGGGTTCACTCACACTGGCTCCCTCCCACACCCTCTTGTGTTGTTGTTGTTGGGTCCCTTCTCCCACAGGACATTCCTCAGTGTCCCTTCCTTAAAGATCACTGATTTCTCTGTGTGTGCTCCCAAGCACTTCCCTGCAGGGCAGCCAATGGAAGGCCCTGAACCAAGGACACTGGCCTTTCCCCTCCTCCCAACAAACTTGACATGGCTCTCTCCACAGAAAGAGGGAAAGTTGGGGAGTCACTCTAGCACAGTGGTTCTCAAGCTTCCTGATGCTACAGCCCTTTAATACAGTTCCTCACGTTGTGGTGATGCCCAGCCATAAAATGGTTTTTGTTGCTACTTTGTAACTGTAACTTGGCTACTGTTATGAATCGTAATGTGGATATCTGTGTTTTCAGGTGGTCTTAGATGACCCTGTGAAAGAGTAATTCAAACTCCCAAAGGGGTTGAGAACCACTCATCTAGCAGGTCTTACAGATGCTCTCCAACATGTACCCCCTCTTCTGTCTTCACTCTTTAAAAAAAACAGACTGATTTCTGAAGCTAAAAAGATACACACCCCACAAATCAAAGTGCATTTTTAAAGCTCAGCCAGCTCCAGTATGATACAGTGAGGGGGAACTTTAAAAAGAAAAACAAAGAATGAATTATGATAGAGAAAAGTAGGGCAGCCAGCCAAGGCTAGCTCGGAAAAAATCTTCACTCCATCTTTGTAGCGGGAATCTTCTGATTGAAGAGCAAGTTATTTGTACAGGAATACCATCATCAAAACAATGGGCGAGGTGTTGCTTCCAGCCAGAGGCAGCATTCTGGGTCTCTTCCTTCACTCAGGCTGAGGCTCCACACACTGTGGAGCTAGCAAACCTGGGAGGAGCTGGAGAAAGTAAGGCAGCCTGGTACAGGCGTCCGGTGATGTGACTCATGGCCCCGACCATATGGTGGAGGTGCCCTGGGCTCACTTGCCTCCAGAAGCTCAGATTTGGAGCAGAACAGCTGGAAATAGATGAGCAGAGATGAAGAATATGCTAGCACTCTGTTTCACTCTGGAAGCCTGGTCTTCAACCTGCCACAGCTTAGTGGGTGTGACTTCTAAGACAGCATCTGGGTCCTCAGGATACTGCCCTTGAAAGGGGTTAATACTGGGCTTGAGGAGTGAGACATCTGGAAAGAGAGGTTGCCACAAAGCCAGGCTGCCTTATGTATGTGGTTCCCTTTAAATAAAGACAATTCTCTTTTCCTTTTTTTATTTTTTGGCTTCTCTGCCCTGTTGTGATGAAGCCACAAGGCAGGGGCTATTTGATTTTGGACATTCAGACTTTAAAACCAAGTGGAGTAAAACTCTTTTATTTATAAACTACCCAGCCTTGGGTATTTTGTTGTAATAATTAAAAAAGGGACTAGAGCCAGGTGGTGCTGGCGCACACCTTTGATCCCAGCACTCGGGAGGCAGACGCAGAGGCAGGCGAATCTCTGTGAGTTCGAGGCTAGCCTGGGCTACAGAGTGAGATCCAGGACAGGCTCCAAAGCTACACAGAGAAGCCCTGTCTCGAAAAAATAAAACAAAACAAAAAACAAACAAAAAAAGGGCCTAGTACAGACACAAAGCATTCTTCCCCACAGAACTGCAGCCTGCTGCTCCCCCACACTGACGAAAGTCAGCTAATGCATCTTGACTTCATCTGAGGAGGTTGTTGTAGTTGTTTTTACTCCTTGCTCTTTGGGGGCCTGCCACCCAGCTCCCAAATAAATACACAGAGACTTATTCTAACTTATGAATGTCCCTGCCTTACCTTGGCTTGTTTCTAGCCTGCTTTTCTTAACTTAAATGATCCCATCTACCTTTTGCCTCTGGCTTTTATCTTCCTCTGCTCTATGGACCTTTCTTTACTTCTTACTCCGTAGCTGGCTGTGGGGCTGGGTAGCTGGCCTCTGGTGTCCTTCTCACCTCCTCTTGTTCATTTCTCTATTTACCCTCTCTGCCTGCCAGCCACGCCTCTCCTCGCTCCTGCCTAACGATTGGCTGTTCAGCTCTTTATTAGACCAATCAGGTATTTTAAACAGGCACAGTAATACAGCTTCACAGAGTTAAACAAATGCAAGAATGCAACCCATCTTTGCATCATTAAACAAATATTCCACCACATAAATGAATATAATACATCTTATGCTAACATTCTACAACAGGTTGTCCTGAAGTGACCCCTTCTTCCTTTAGGGGGAGGACAAAGTGACCAGTGATGAAGACAGTGAGTGGCAGAAGCATCTAGAAGGGAAGTGATAGGGCAAAGACCATGTGGCTCTCCGGGGCAGGCAGGGAAAGGAGAGAGAGAGAGAGAGAGAGAGAGAGAGAGAGAGAGAGAGAGAGAGAGAACAGCCAGGAAAGGCCTGAGTAGGTTGGAGGAGAAGGTCTTCAGTGAGCTCCTATGCCCCAACTTGAGGGTTTGCTCCAGTGTTTCCCTCTTCCAGTCCCCACAGGCCCCTCTCACATGTGTGTCCTGTTGAATTCAGGTCATGGCTGGCAATGCTGTTGGAAGGGTCTTTGGTGGGTTGTGGCGGCAGACGGTGTTCGGGAGTTTCAAGGTCTCCATCATAGGGGGTTCTCCATTGAGTTCACTTGCAAATACAATTACCAGACCCTTTCCCAGACAGCTATGGACTCCATGGCCATGTCACCACCCTGTTCCACTCACTCCTCAGTCTTCAGCTTGCCCACTTGCCTTGCAGACCATACAGTTCTCTGCCTTCTGAAGCCAGGAATAAAGCTTCGATCCCTTCACACATCTAGAGCCTCTTCCTTGCCTGGTGGCTATTTATGGGAGAGGCCACTGAAGACAGGTGACAGCTAATGGCATATAGGTGGTGGGTTTTCCCTTCACTGTCTTGGGTCTGGGGTTAGTTGCTGGCTTCTTCTATGTCTCAAGGCCCTTCTTTCCCCAATTTTCTCATCCAAAGTCCAACTCTGTCTGCTCTTTGGTTGCTAAGAAGCTGATAGTGGCAAGCTCAAGAAGGGACTGTCTGCTCCCTTCCTTGGTCTGATGGATTCTAATTGCTTCTGTCACAGCCCAAAGACCCTGCTGACCTTTCCAGAAGGGAGAGGGCCCTCTGGAGGATGCCAGAATGTGAAGGCCTGGTGGTTGCTTCCTCCTTCCCATCTTTAGCAGCCCATCATCAGTGTTCACTGGGTAAACTTTGCTGCCTCAGATTTGTTGAAAAGAATGTCGAGAAGAAGCTTCTAGGACTTTCTAGAAATTGGGTCATAGATCTCAGGAAACAAAAGGGAAGGAACCTAAGCCCTGAGAGATGACAGACAGCTGGATGAGGGACTATCTTTCCTTGCCTTCTGTTGCTGTGATAAAATCCATGACCAAAAGCAACTTGGGGAGGGAAGGGTGTATTTCATCTTACAGGCCACAGCCCTTCATTGAGGGATAGAGGTATGCTGCTTAGTGGCTTGCTCCTCATGGCTTGTTCAGTTTTTGCTTTTTGTATACAAGCCAGGACCACCCGCCTAAGGGTGGCATGTCCCACAATGGGCAGGACCCTAGCACATCAATCATTAATCAAGAAAATGTCCTACAGACTTGCCTACAGGCCAATCTGATGGAAGCATTTTCTCAGTTGAGGTTTCCTCTTCTTAGATGACCCTAGCTTTTGTCAGGTTGACAAACTAGAGACAGACAGCTGATGTGGCATGTAGGCTGTTGTTCTGGGAGACCCCAGAAACCTTGGCTGCCATCGTGCAGGGCTGGGCCTTCAGCAGCATGCTCTGACAGGAACCTGGGGAGACTCTCTTGGGAAGGGCAAGCCTCAGGCTGGGGCAGATCCACTTCACCCCCAGGAAAGGCACCAGGGAAATGGAAAACTCTAAAATGGGACATGCCTGTTCCCTCCATCTGCAGCCTGAGCAGGGTTCTCATTCATATACCTTCCTCTGCAGCTCTTCCAGGCCCAGGGTACCACTTGAGGATAGTGATGGAGAATAGTTGTTTTTCCCCAAAGGGAGATCAGAAGGGAGGCGAGCCACCGCTGAGGGCTGCTGCAGGCACCCTGGGGTTGCAGCTGGCCTCTCTGTGGCTCATTGTTTGGTACTGGACAGCAGCGAGGAGGCAGGTGTGAGCTGGAATGCCAGCTGCTAGACACGATGAAAATGTCCATCCCCAGAGATGGCTTTCTGGGCTTTGTTTTATTTTCTTTGTTTGCTTTCAAATAACAGAACAAATCAACAGATGCCCCAGGCAGACGACGCCTGCTAGCATCTTACTAAACACCAGAGCCTCAGATGCCTGCCTGACAGATTCCTGTCAATCTTGCAGGGATGTGATGGGGTTCCCTGGAAGAAGTTAGTGTAGTTTCGTATCTCTGCCAGGGGCCACACAGTGGGGCTGGAAGCCATCTAGCTTAGTCCCCACCCAAGACCACCTACACCAAACCCTGCTCTGAGCTCAGAGCCTCCACGGATTCTTCATGTGATCAGCCGTGCCAGGAGAGATGTCTCTGAGTATCTCTGTTACTGTTACCAGTAAAAGCCTCTGAGCAGTGGTTCTTAATCTTCCTAATGCTGAGACCCTTTAACACAATTCCTTGTGTTGTGGTGACCTCCAACCATACAATTGTCCTCATTGCTACTTCTTTCTTTCTTTCTTTCTTTCTTTCTTTCTTTCTTTCTTTCTTTCTTTCTTTCTTTTTGTTTTTTGTTTTTCTTTTGTTTTTCGAGACAGGGTTTCTCTGTGTAGCTTTGCGCCTTTCCTGGAACTCACTTGGTAGCCCAGGCTGGCCTCAAACTCAGAGATCTGCCTCCCTAGTGCTGGGATTAAAGACGTGCGCCACCACCGCCCAGCTTCATTGCTACTTCTTAACTGTCATTTTGCTACTGTTATGAATTGTAATGTAAATATCAGTATGAGACTTCTCTAGGGGTCATGACCCACAGGTTGAGAATTGCTGCTTTAAAGCATGTGCTGTCAATTATGGTGTGTGTGTGTGTGTGTGTGTGTGTGTGTGTGTGTGTGTGTGTGTATGCTTTACTGATGTGTTATGTACAAAAGTATTGAAAATGAATGAGAAGGAGCCAGGGGCCCTGGCACTGAGTAGCCAAGACCATAGCATATACCCATCTCAGGTACAGTGTCATTGGTGACGTGGGTAAATTGTGCCTACTGCTACAGTTTACAGGTGAAGTTCAGACTGTATAATGTCACTGTTGGTGAAGAATTCGATGCTTGAATGGTAACAGTTAATGGGAAATAGAATTCCAGATCTGGGATTTGGCAAGGCTGTCTGTCATCTTTGGATGCCCAGGTTCCTTCTCTTTCATTTCCTGCCAACTAGGAGGCATATTCTTTCTTGAAAGTTCTGGGGTTTCTTCTAAAACTTTTGTTCTAAAAGTGAATGAAAAATTTGAAAACATCAAATGTGAATTTAACAGTTTAGAGCCTTTACTCACTGAACCATCTTGCCAGCCCTTCCTTTGTGTATTTTTTATTTGGAGACTGGGTCTGAGTTGCTAGATTGGCTTTGAACTAGAGATTTTCCTGCCTCAGACTCTCTTATAGCTTACAAGTCTTCGCCACATGGCTCAACAATCCTGTCTTAACTCCCTCACACCACCCTGAGGAGTGGTTGGCCAGGGCCTCCAGCTCAGCTGTTCCTCAGCTCCATGCCTTCCAATGGCTGTTGCTGAGACTCTAGCCCTGTAGGAAGCCTTCTGGGTGGGAACACGGTCCCTATTACACCCTGCCTCCCTCTTGGCCTTCCTTCCTGGGCCCCGCAGCTCAGTACTTGAGGCCCATGGCTGCTGCTTCAGATGCCTTGCAATCTGTATATACCTCTGTAAACTGTCTACACCCCTGCAGCCCCAGCTCCATCACCCCAGGTTCATTTAGCCATCTGGAGCTCTGTAACTTCTAGGCTGGAAGCCTTGTGTCCTTGTGATCTGTGGACAAATGTGGAGCTATGAAATTGCCTCCACAGTGCTTATTTTAAAATACCGTTTGCTGGCATTTAGAAATTGGGACTTTTTGCATGAATATTCTGACTTCCAGGGTCTCTGGAATAATGATGATGTTGATATCAGGCCCCTTTCTTCCCAGGAGGACTGAAGGAGCTAGATTGTCCTGTCCAGTCATTATGACCCCAGGCCACTGTGGCCTACAGGTCTGTTCCGGAAGGCTCCAGAATATGTAACTGTGACTAGCTGACAGACAGTTCACTTTAAAGAGGCTCTGGCGGGCACTGCTGGTCTAATCCAGATGCCACAGAACTCATTCTTGTGTGTGTATGCCTATGTATACATATACATGTGTGAATGGACATGCATGTACAGTAGACACTAGAGGTCAACCTTACATGTCTTCCTCTACTGTCCTGCACCTTAGTTTTTGGGAGATCTCTCATTGAACCTGAAACTCACCAATTAGATAATTAGGTAAGAAAGTCTACCCCAGCTGACAGTCCTCAAACACAGAACAGCAACCTCCACCTTCATGTTAGGCAACAGAACCATGGCGGGGGATCATAGGACCTCTGACAGTGGACTGACCTGTGTTTGACCAGCATATCCATGCAGGGAGGCAGGGAAGCTGCTGGTTGCTGCCCTGTCTCAGCTCTTGATGGTAATAGCTGGTGTGAGAGAGAACTGAGGTCCTGTCTGGAATCTGAGAGTGCCTGAGGCTTCAACACTGGCACTACCCCTAATACCTTCTCTAAATTTGGCCAACCCTGGTGAGGACAGCCTGTGACAGTCTACCCTTTACTAGGGACAAGCCTTGGGAAGTCACCAGCACACTGTGGTCTCCCCGTCTTGGTGGCTGTGAGCTTGCTGCTCCCCCTCCATAGCCATCCAAACAGTATGGCTTTGGAGAAGTGGTACAGGTCCTTAACCCAAGCAGATGATACAAAAATGGCGTCCTCTGCCCAGGGCAAAGGCCTCCTAAGATCTGGCCTAGGAGCACGGCTCAGCAACGTAACTGGCAGTTACTTTGAAGTCTTGTAGCCAAGCATTCTGCTTCTTGGGATGCTTCAGGGTTGGAGAAGAGACAAGCTGCTCTGGGACAGATGGCTCTAGCTGGCCACTCTGGTTTCCCCAGGCCATGGCCCCACGGAACTGCAAGTATTCTCAGAGAACATCCCATCTGTCCCTGTCTTGTATGGGGAAAACATCTCAGCCAGGAGCCATTGCCAAATGCCAGCCAGAGCCATGAGGGAAGCTGTGGAGGAGCCTGGGGACCCGAGAACAGAGTTAGGTTAGGAGGAGGGGTGCGAAGCAGCAAAGCAGGGCAGCCTGCAGGTGAGGCTTCAGCCTGCGACCCCACCGCTGAGTGCAGAGAGGGAGGATCTAAGGCCAGGCAGTCCTGGTCTGTGTTTGGGGTCGGGGGTGTTCCTGTGCCTGGGCCACACTGCAGAAGATTCTGAGACAGGATTTGGAAAGGAGTTCAGGCTTTGGGATGCAACCTAAGCTCTAGATCCCTTTGGGACTTAATGGGCATGCTAGTGCTGTTTGGGGCTGATTTTCATTCTATTGACTATGAAGATGAGAATCCCCAACCGCGACTTGTTATCTCAAGCATGGGTGAGGGTTCACTAGAACAGTGGTTCTCAACCTGTGGGTTGTGACCCCTCTGGGGTCAAACAACCCTTTCACGGGGAGTCATATGTCAGATATCCTGCATATCAGATATTTACATTACAATTCAGAACAGTAGCAAAATTACAGTTATAAAGTAGCAACAAAAATAATGCTATGGCTGGGGGTCACCACAACATGAGGTGTATTCTTATAATATTATTGTATTAAAGGGTTGCAGCATTAGGAAGGTTGAGAACTACTGATCTGGAGGAACAGAACTGATAGAACAAGTGCGCGCTCTCGCGCGCGCGCGTGTGTGTGTGTGTGTGTGTGTGTGTGTGTGTATGTGTGTGTGTATGTGTATGTGTGTGTGTGTATGTGTGTGTGTGTGTGTGTGTATGTGTGTGTGTATGTGTATGTGTGTGTGTGTATGTGTGTGTGTGTATGTGTGTGTGTGTGTGCGTGTGTGTGTATGTGTGTGTGTGTGTGTGTGTGTGTGTGTGTGTGTGTGTGTGTGTATGGGATTTATTAGAGTGGCTTACAGGCTGTGGTCCAGCTAGTCCAATAATGGCTGTCTCTCAGTGGAAAGTCTAAGAATCTGATCGTTGTTCAATCTATGAGGTTGGTCTTAGGTCATTGGAATCCCAAAGAAATGGGTTTTAACACCAATGAAGGAATGTCTCAGCAGCAGGATAGGACTTGCCAGCAAGAGTGAGGACGAGTAGGAAAAAGCAAAACCTTCCTTCCTCCATATTCTTTCATGTGGGAAACCACCAGAAGGTGTGGCCCGGATTTAGGGTAGGTCTTCTGCTGTGGATATCACTCTGTATAAATAAAATGCTGATTGGCCAGTAGCCAGGCAGGAAGTATAGGCGGGACAGCAGAAAAGAGAATTCTGGGAAGTAGAAGGCTGGAGGAGACACCGCCAGCCGCCGCCATGAGAAGCAACATGTAAAGACACTGGTAAGCCACAAGCCATGTGGCAAAGTATAAACTAACAGAAATGGGTTAATTTAAGATAGAAGAAGTAGATAACAAGAAGCCTGCCACGGCCATACAGTTTTAAGTCATATAAGTCTCTGTGTACTTACTTGGTTGGGTCTGAGAGACTGTGGGACTAGTGGGTGAGAGAGATTTGTCCTGACTCTGGACCAGGTAGGAAAACTCTAACTACAAATGGCGCCCAATGTGTTGGCAAGAGTTTCCACCTAAAACCTGAGAAAAAAGATTCTAAAATGGAGCTAAAAACAGCTTCCTAGTTGTCTCTCTCAAGTTAGCGGCAGCCTGCCGGTTTGAGCTACTATGGCGGGTTCCTGGCGTGTCCGTCTGACCTGCAGTGTGGCGGGAATGAGGAGTCTACAAGCGGCACTTTACTCTGCTTCATGGTGGATTTAGCCTTTGCTAGATTAAAAAAAAAAAAAAAGGTTTCTGGACTATGCATTGCTTTGATAGAACTGCTTCTGATAGTTGATGGCTCCAGACCCAAAGCTGGCGGTAAACTGTACCACCGCCATGTTGGGAAGCTGAGGTGGGCGGAGCCAGCAGCCACAGCAGCGTTTCAGTCTTACAAAGATGAATATTACACACAGGATCTGGTTTGTCTTGTCTTTGGGATTTTTAACTGCAGAAAAAGATTTATCGTAAAAGCTGTTGACTTAAACAAATATGTAAATTTTAAAGGTAACTTGACTTCAAAATTTGGATATAAGGATATGTTGCTTTGGAAAAGAGTCTCTGCTTTTGTTTCCACAGAAAGCCAGATGCTGTGGATTTGTTCCAGATTAAGATACATCAGGTTTGATCAGCCAAGACCACCTGAAAGGTCTCTAATGACACCATGGCCCAGATGATCCAACATCCAGAATGGTTTCAAGGCAACTGGCTCAGAGGTTCACCCTCACGGACTACTCCATAATCCTAAAATTTTCTTTGTGTCCCCATAAGATACAGTGCCCGCCTCCAGCAGGAAGTAGTAAGAGAAACTACGCCCAATTTCCCAAAATTATCAAGCTGGCTTTGGAGATGGAATTGGCTCACTCCTTCTCTAAACCCAGACATATTGCTAAAAGAAAAGGTTAAGAGATTCTTGTGTCCCAAATCAGAAGAGCCCTCTGGTGTAGAACAGAAAAAAAACCAATATTTTTCTTTAAAGCAGTTTGATTATAAATGAGATCTCTTTCTAAAGAAGAAAAGGGGATATGATACAGATATAATAGGATGAAAGGGTAGATTAAGGAACTTACATCTAAAGAGCAACAACTTGTTTAAAATGTTTTACATTGGTATAGATTTTAGTCTATTGATACAAACTTAAAGTTAATTTTGTTATACTGTGTGTATATTTCTACTCTTGTTTAAGGTATTATGTTTGTATAGCTCATTTTAAATTGAAATGGATAATTAAAAACAGATTAATAATTAGTCATCTATGATAATCATACTTGTAGCCATGTTAGTTAAGTCTTCTAGATATACATAGAGATATTTCAGATAGATAGGTAATCTTCAAATACTTCAAAGACCTACAGAATATGGCATTTAAAATACTTTTAAAATTTAGACTTTCTGGACAGTGAGACATGTCTGCTCCTGGCAGCATTGATTTACTTCAGAGAGGAGGATGGGCATTGAAGACACTTCATATCTTATCTTCATCGACAAAAATAGCCATTTGGGCAAGAAACTGTTCTTGCCTGGACTGCTTGATCGACTGGACATGCAGGACCCATAGAAAGGTGACCACTAAACTTTGCTTGACAAAATGGTCCTTCAGGTTCCTGCTTCGCAGAGGAAACTGCCAGACATTCTACAGGACACTGAGAGAAGTGACCGAGAGACCCTAGCCCTGTGGGCTGAAGACAAATGCCCCAACTTTACAAAGGAACATTAGGTGACTGTCCAGGCTGCCAGCTGTCTCTGTCTACCCTGCAAGACTCCCGAAAAATGCTTGTATCCTTCTCCCGGTTCTCAGGTAATATTATATCCTTCTGCGGTCTTTGATGTGGTTGAAGGCTAGATAGTTATAATTTCCTCAGTTATGATAAAAGATAAGTTAGATATAAAACCTTAGACTCACAAATATAAGATAGATAGGATATTTTCTTTAATATTGTAACTGTAATTCTTGCTTGATAATTGTTTTGTTATATGTAATTGTACTATGTAAAGGTTAAAACCTTCCTTAAAAAAAAAAAAAAGAAAAGGGGAAGTGCTGTGGATATCACTCTGTATAAATAAAATGCTGATTGGCCAGTAGCCAGGCAGGAAGTATAGGCGGGACAGCAGAAAAAAGAATTCTGGGAAGTAGAAGGGTGGAGGAGACACTGCCAGCTGCCGCCATGAGAAGCAACATGTAAAGACACTGGTAAGCCACAAGCCATGTGGCAAAGTATAAACTAACAGAAATGGGTTAATTTAAGATAGAAGAAGTAGATAACAAGAAGCCTACCACGGCCATACAGTTTTAAGTCATATAAGTCTCTGTGTGCTTACTTGGTTGGGTCTGAGAGACTGTGGGACTGGTGGGTGAGAGAGATTTGTCCTGACTCTGGGCCAGGTAGGAAAACTCTAACTACAGTCTTCTCATCTTGAATGATCCAACCAAGAAAAATCCCTTACAGTGGTGCCCAGCTGCTTGGGTTTTAGTTTATTACAGATGCGGTCAAATTGACAACTAAGATTAGCCATCACACTGCCAGAACAGTTATCTGGCTGAGGAACTTCATGATACCAGCAGTAACAATGAAATCACCATGTACATGCCATACAGTGCCATCCCTCACCAACCTTCACCTAAACACACACACAAGACTTTTAGCTTGTTGTCCATATTATTTGAGCCATAATTGAGTGCTAGTTTGTAACATGTGGAGAAAGCACATTTATCATCAGATGGGAAAGGCAGATGGGGTGGTTTGAAAGAAAATGGCCCCCATAGGGAGTGAAACCCTTAGTGGGTGTGGCTTTCTTGGAGGAAGTGCATCAACGTGGGGATGGGCTTTGAGTCTCCTATGCTCAAGCTACACTCAGTATGGAACATAGTTCACTTCCTGCTACCTCTGGATCAAGATGTAGAACCCTCAGCTCCTTCTCTAGCACTATGTCTGCCTGCACACAGCCACATCCCACCATGATGATAATGGATGGAACCTCTGAAACTGTAAGTGAATCCCAATTAAATATTTTCCTTTATAAGAGTTGCCTTGGTCGTGGTGTCTCTTCACAGCTATAGAAATCCTAACAAAGACCTCTCTCAGGTCAGGAAGAAGTCTATAGAATGGAACCTAGGTCTCCCTAATTGCAGAGGCAGGAATTGGAGTTAGCCTGAGGTTCCCACTGAAGTCTGTATCCAACAATAGTGAGCTCCTTCCTCAGGGAAGGAGTCTCCCAAGGCCAGAGACCATGTGTAGGCCCAGGCTGTAGTTGGTAAATAGGCTCCATACTCCAACCACAAGAGGCTGGCTAGGAATCCCACCCACTGCATCCTCTGGATGAATGAATGAGATTCTTATTCTGGTACCCAGACACAGTGATGCAGTCTGTTCAGAGGCCTGCATCTTCTTCCCAGGGAGTACCAGTAGATGCTTGGGGAGCTGGGAAGCATGGTTACCAAGTCTACCCTGAGTACCATGGTTTGTTATCTCTGAACTGCAGCTGCTGGCTTTGGCCAAATGTCACAGGGCCCGTGTGTGTGTGTGTGTGTGTGTGTGTGTGTGTGTGTGTGTGTGTGTGTGTGTGTGCTCGTGCTTGCATGTGCATGCTACAGGTTGAGTTTGAGCGTCCCCCTCTATCACTATTCATCTTCTTTTCTAAGGTAAGTTCTCTCACCGATTCAGCTGAGACAAGCTAACAGGTCTGTGGACTCTCCTTATCTCTTCCTCCTCTGTGCTAGGATTGCAGATGTATGATGTTGCTGCATCCAGCTTTTCATGTGGGTGCTGGGGATCGGAACCCAGGTCCTCATGCTTGTTCAGCAAGCACTGTACTGTCTGAGTCACACCACCAGCCCAGCATTCACATTTTGATGTCACAGCTGGATTGAGATTGTGGCTTGTGCATCTCTCTGTTGCATCCGCTTTACCCTCAACTGTGTCTTGGAGTTATCTCTTTGAACTGGGGTAGGTAGGACCTGGAATAGTTTAGGGCAGATGCTGGAGGACCCTGTAGGGCACTCTGTAACAGGAAGTATCATTTGGTGCCCTCAGTTCCTCCAGCCTTTATCCTCATCACCAAGAGAAGTGATGCTTGGAGTTCTTTGGTACCCAGAGTTCTAGAGAGGTATGCTGGATGCAGACCACATAACAGAAACATTGGTCCTGTGGACTTGTTCTCGGTATCCTATATGTCCATGGACTTGAGGCAAGTTGATCTCCTAGGCTCCTCACATTCTTAACTTAATACTAACCTTAGAGGCTCCCTTCCAGCAGGTGAGGCAAATGATTCCAGCTGTCAGAATGGCGGCATGGAGCCACCAGCACAGGAAACTCAGGGGCCCACACCAGATGTGGCTTCTTGTATGGACCAAAGCTGTCACAGGGAGCCCAGGGAGGAGTTGGGGGTGGAGTTGCATAGAAAGGTCATTGAGGGGTTGGGGATTTAGCTCAGTGGTAGAGCACTTGCCTAGCAAGCACAAGGCCCTGGGTTCAGTCCTCAGCTCCGGCAAAAAAAAAAAAAAGAAAAAGAAAAAAAGTTCATTAAGTTGGTCAGAGGGATGACATTCAAGCAGTGAGCAGTTTCTCTGTCATGTTTGGAGTCTCTGGGGATACTTTAAAAATGACAGCCACCAGGCTGCACCCTCAGGATGGTGGTTTATTTAATACACTGATTTTTATTTGTGTGTGAAAAGGGGAAATCAACCTGGAATATCATTCCTTAGGAGCCATCAACCTTGTTTTGGGAGGTAGACTCTCTCCCCCGGACCTGGAGCTTGCCAATTAAGCTAGGCTGCCAGCCAGCTTGCCCAAGGGGACCTTCCATAACTACCCCCCCCCCCCATCACTGGGATTCCAAGTGTATGGTAGCACAGCTGGGTTTTTACATGGCTTCTCTGGCATTCAGACACAGAGCCTCATTCTTGTGCCACCAGCACGTTAGAGACAAAACCATCTCCCCAGCCTCTTAGGGTGGTGTGGCCTGCTGTGGATATCGCTCTGTATAAATAAAATGCTGATTGGCCAGTGGCCAGGCAGGAAGTATAGGCGGGACAAAGAGAGAGGAGAATTCTGAGATGTGGAAGGCTGAGGCAGAGAGATGTTGCTAGCCGCCATGATGAGAAGCAACATTTTGAGATACTGGTAAGCCGAAAGCCACGTGGCAACTTAGAGACTAATAGAAATGTGTTAATTTAAGATAGAAGAATTAGATAACAAGAAGCCTGCCTTGGCCATACAGTTTGTAAGCAATATAAGTCTCTGTGTGTTTACTCAGTTGGGTCTGAGTGGCTGCGGGACTGGTAGGTGAGAGAGATTTGTCCAGACTATGGGCTAGGCAGGAAAACTCTAGCTACAGTGGCCTGAGGTTTGTGGGAAGTGGGAGGTGTGGACTAGTGGTGTTGAGGAGAGATCAGCAGCCTTTATGAGGGCAGCCATCTATGCACAAGGCAATTGGACCAGTTTTCCCACTGGGAGTAAGACCACCCCCGCCCCCAGCCAGACAAAACATACATGTCAGAGTCCATCCTCAGAAACCAAAGGTCTCCAAGCACCTGTTGGAGCATAGACCTCCCTGTGACGTAGTTATTTGAGCCTCTCTCTCCCTAGCCTACTACGTTATAGAAGATATCACTTCTCATTTCAGTTCAACCACATCTGGTCCAGGGCACATCCTTGGTCATAAGCAAAGAAGCAAGCAGTCCCTGCCAGAGGTGTCTGGTTTGGTCCTAATCAGCCACATCTGGGTCTCCCCTGACTTGGCCCTAGTGCTGGGGTGTCTGTGAGTCTATGTCAGGAATGGGTGATATCAACCTGGAGAAAAAGAGCCTGGGGCCCAGCAGAACTAAGGTTCTGATTAGTTGATTAAATGAAGATTTAATTAAGCCATGACTTCTATTTGCCATGAGCAACTACATTTTACAGAGCACCTTTTCAATCTGGTCTAATTTTTTTGGCTTCTGCTTACAAGCCCTTAATTGCTACACTAAAAGCTCCCTCTCCCCCACCGTGTGTGTGTGTGTGTGTGTGTGTGTGTGTGTGTGTGTGTGTGTGTGTGATATGTTATCAACCTCCATTTGGAGGGGAGGTGGTAGTCACAGAAGCTGCTTTTCTGAGCATGAGTTTAGTCTGTCAGCTTTGACCTTTCCCTTCCAGCTCAATGCTATTCAACAAAATACTTTGACATTTAAAAACCAGCCGCATCCGGCCCACATCTTTAGCTTGTAGGGCCAAGCACTTTTCAGCTCCTTCTCTCTGCAGAGCAATAGCCAAAATCATCACTGGGCATCTCCACCACTCCTATCCAGTCCCTTGCTTTCTTCAAAATGAAGAGAGACAGATGGAGGATTGAGATAGGAGAGGGCAGCGGGCTGTGGTGTCTGCCCATCAGCTTAGATGGCCTGTGTTTGCTGGCGGGTGGCTGTGTGTCTGAGCACAGCTCTATTTTGCTTTGAAAAGGGCAGGACTGCAGGTGTCAGGAAGCGAGCTGAGGCAGGTGGAGACCCACTTCAGTGTGCCTATTTTTAGATCTGGTTCTATTTAAGTGGAAGTGATAACTTCAAGGTGACTGGCAAGAGAAGATGAGTCTGTTTGCACGGTGATTGTGTTGCCCATAAAAGGAGTGAACACCCCTAAACTAATCCAGGGGCTGAGTGAAAGGAAATATCAGACAGGTGACTCAGAGAAGAACCTTCACAGGGCAGGGCGGTGGGGTGGGGGTTGGGATGCAGGAATGATCCGTAGATCTGCTGCCCAGCCATCCACTGCTTCCCTCTCTTCCAGGTTCCTTGGCAGCTCAGAAGTCCTCTGTGTCCCAGTAGGGACAGGAGCTCCTGTTAGGAAGACTGGGAAATATAAGGGACTTCTTGGTACCTGAAAATCCTGAAGCCAAGATCCACGCTTGGCCACAGCCTCTAACTTTCCAGATCCGTCCTTACGGGCACTTTCCTCTCTTAGATTCATGAACTGTCTTCTGGATCTCTCTGACCTCCTATCCCCACATCTCCTCTCCCTGGCATGGTCTCCACGACCATCTATCAACTCCATTCTTGCCAAGATCTCAACCTACTTATTCCCAGTTGAAGCCCACTTCTCCATGCTACTAAGTTCTCGGTACCGTGGCAGGACAGTCACCAGGCTCAGCTCTGCCCACCTCTCCTGAAGGAGCAGGGATCTTACTGCATCTATCCTTTCTTCATCAGCCTGATCCAGTAAGTGTGTACTGAGTACCTGTCACCCTGGACATGTGAAGGGGCAGAATTCAGATCTACTGCCCCTGTGGCTGTTTGTACGGGGGATAATACTCAGTTTATTGTCCTGTGAGACCCCTGAGTGCCTTATAGGAGGACTCCCTGGCCCAAGGGTGAGCTACTTACTGGCATGTCAGTAGAGGTCAAATCTGCCAGAGATACTGCAAAGGACACTGGTATTTACTGGGGAACAGCATAGTACATCAGCTGTAGCAAGCTAACGGTGTGTTCGAGGATGTTTGGGGAAGGGGGAGGTATTTCATCAGTGTGTCGTTACTATGCAAAGCGGTGGGCCTCATAATGCCGCAATCAAGAATATCATATACTGTGACCATAGTCACCCCATCACCCTCTCACCCATCTTCCTCCTCTTTCAAAATAGCAAATAGACTTACTTCTGTGCATGTGTGCGCGCACACAGTTGTACTAACTGCTTTGATGTTACTGTGACAGAAGCAAGGGAGGTTTAAGACACAGTCCACCATGACAGGGAGATCTTGGTCGCAGGGACACAGGACATCTGGGCACATGGCGCCCACAGTCTGGAAGCAGAGGGAGAGGAACTCTGGTGCTCAGCTTGCTGCTTCCCTTTTATCCATCCTAGGACCCCTCTCCCATGGGATGGTGTTGCCCATGGTCAGGCTGGGTCTTTGCAGCTTGGTCTGGATAACCCCTCAGACATGCCCAGAGGTCTGTCTCCTAGGTGACTCTAGATGCTGCTGCCCTGACAGCCAACATCAGCCCTCAGAATAACTCGGGTCCCACATACAAGGGAAAGCATGGGACGGCATCTTTCTGGCTTGTTTCGCTTACTGCGATGGCTGCCAATTCTGAATTAAGATGGAAACGAAGAAGTTTGCACTGGATATTTGCCATGATAATCCTCAGTCACGGTCATAGATGACAAGAGAGAGTGGCCTCCCTCTGAGATTGAACAGACACCCCTGGGCAGATGTCCTTGCAGAAATATTTTTGTGTGAGGTTGAGTTAGTACCTGGCAGGTTCTTCTGTGGCCATTCCTAGGAAGAGGTGGTTCGTGGAAACCTTTTCCCTAGAGCCTTCTGGCTTTACTTACCTTCTTGTAAGTAAAGGGACTCCATGTTGATTCTGGCCACCTTCAGATCTCTTTCACAGACCTTAGGGGTGATACGGATGGACAGTCATCACTGGTAGGCGCTCCCACTGCAACCTGGGCCTTTGGGTTCTGAAGAGGGTCTTACTTCACCCATTCATCTCCAGGGCTGCATGGGGTGAAGGGCCCAGGGCCTTGGCTCAGGACAAACACAGAACCTTTACATTCATACTTTCCTTGGTAAGACAGAAAGTCACAATGGGTCAGTGTGAAGGTTGCTTTGGGCTCTGACATGGGGTGACTGAAGTCCCCCCAAGCTGAGTCATAGTGAGAACTTTTACTGAGAATTAAAATACACTGGCTCCCTGGCCCCTTCGGAAAAGAACCTTTCCCATATCTGGGGTAGAGGGTGATGCAGAGAACTCATCCATGAGCCCTCGAGGGGCACAGGCCCAGACCAGTGCCGCCAGAGGATGCTAAGCCCACTCGCCTTCTGGTGGAAACTGGGAACATTAGGTCCTCCACCCTGCCAAGCAAGATGCAGCCTGTGTTTCTGCCTGGGGCTTGCCTTCCTGCAGACAGGTGTTCTGTCCATCACGTTTGCCAAGGCGGCCTAAGAACAAGAGCAGCAACCAGCAGGCCGTAAAGTTTTTGCAAGAATTGAGTCAGTGACACCTGCGCAGTGCTTTGCAGGAGCTGGTCCTGTGAGCCCGGGTGGAGGTGGGGTGGTATTCTTCCCAGCTTTCTCCCTGCTGCTTTGCTTTTCCATTTCCACCCCTCTGATGAAAGCCTCCCAGGGTGGATTGTTTCCCGGTGCAAAGCCACCTGCCATTATTTTTGCCTTCCAGTCACTTCCACTTGAGAAACGATTTCCTGTTCTTGCCGCT
The DNA here is from genome assembly GCF_903995425.1 of Onychomys torridus. Classification (NCBI taxonomy): domain Eukaryota; kingdom Metazoa; phylum Chordata; class Mammalia; order Rodentia; family Cricetidae; genus Onychomys; species Onychomys torridus. The sequence goes on from NC_050463.1 coordinate 46,627,829, forward strand.
CTGCCTCTTCCTTGGAAAATGTGCCCTCCCCCTTTTAAAAAACATTTTCAACAAGTCACTGTGATCTTGGCAGCCCCATCGCGTTTGGAAAGAACTGGAAGGGAGAACCGAAGCCTTTGGGAAGGATGGGAACTGTCAGGGAAGGTGAGACTCAACTCTGGCTCACATTCCAAGCAGACTTCTTATCTGTGGTAAAGGCCTGGGGTGAGAGGACCAGGCTGAAGGGTCTGCAGAGCCTGAGGGACTCTGGGCAGTGCTCCCCTCCCCTCAGTGGCCTCTCCATATAATTAGGAAGCCTTTTCTTTTTGGAGAAAAAAAAAGATAATTAGAAAATCGTATACTCCTTTTAGGTTCAAAGTTGTAATGGCTTTGGAAGAGCATATTCTACATAGGAACGACTTGTGCTGTTTATTTGAGCTACTCGGTAGGGTGTTCCACTTCTTCTCTCTGTGCATGCGTATGCAAGAGGGATATACATGTGCACGAACAGAAGCCCTTGAATACATTAGGTCACTGCCCACTATGGCTCCCAGTCAACTAGTCTAACAGCGGTGTCTTCACTGTGGCATCCATGGACTCTGGCATCTGCTGCCATCCCATACCCTCTGCCCTCACCATCTCCTATTTCTCACATCTGAACCGAGTGATCCTCAAAACTACCGGCCATTCCCTCGCCTCTGGACCTTTGCATCTGCTGCTCTATTTGTGAGCTGCCATGTGGGTGGCTGGGAATTGAACCCAGGTCCTCTGGAAGAGCAGTCAGTGCTCTTAGCCGCTGAGCCACTTCTCCAGTGCCCTGCTCCTCTATTTGTAAGGTTCTTCCTGCCTCCAACCGCAATCCCAGACCCCTATGCCTTTGTGACTTTTCTCTCTTACCTTTCAAAGCTGCCCCCTGCCTGTACACCATGCAGGAATATCTGCACTACTGTCCTTGTTTCCACCCAGTTCCCTAGGTCTGGAGAATCCCTCCTTTCTTTTGAGCTCATCACACCCAGATTACTTCTAAACACACATTTTTTAAAAAGATAACTAAAAAATGAAAGGTGGGGACAGGCAGTCTGGCAGCTCCCACTAAAGGCAGCTCTTCTGCGTGCTATCCCCCTGAAGAAACTATATAGACCTTTAGTTCCTGTAGAGACCCCCTAACCTTGACCCCACAGATCAAATATCTCCACCCTAGAGCCAATTTTTGTCCTCTTGGGAATAATACAGCTCGGGGTTAAAGATTCCTGAGGTAGGGGCTGGAGGGATGGTTCAACATCTACTGCTCCTGCCAGTGACCTAACCACGTTGGTCAGCTCACAGCCATTCCAGGGCATGTGTTATACCCAGATCGCAGGGACCCCCAGAAGACCACCACGGAAACCAAATCCCATATGTAAAAGCAAAGAGCCTTTATTTTCAAGTGTGGAGCTTGGGCTCTCTGTCCAATGCAGCAGGAGAGCAGAGAGCCCCGACCGAGCCCAGGCAGGGTGGGGTTTTTATCATAGCAGAGGTGGGAGTGAGGCGATTTCCCGGGTTCAGGATCCTGATTGGCTGACATTTGTTTAGAGGTATAGGGGATGTTTGGAATGTCAGGTATCTCTTCTTAGATTCAGGCTCCACTGGGTGGGGTCAGCTTATGGCTTTTCCTGGGTCCAGGTGTTGCCTGCCAGAAGCTGTGTCTGGGGCTCTAAGCTGTCATAGCAGCTGTGTGGTCCAGCTGTTTTGTATCCCCACCCCAAATGTGGTGTCCTCTTGTGGCTTTGACAATCACCTGTACTCATGTGCACATACCACACATGTACATATGTAGAAATAAAAATTCATCTAAAACTGCTGTCTGAGTTAGCAAACTGGATATTGTATAACACATTGAAGGAACTGTAACAGGTTTTACAAAAGATGCCACCATCTCACGGTAGACACAGAAAGCTGATGTGGGGACAGATCCAGATTATGTTGCTGACCTTGCTCTCATGCATGTGCTGCTGACTCCAGCTGCCAGTGGTCAGCAGAACTGCTGCTAGCATCAGGGTTGTGGGTGTGTGGAATGAAGCTCTGCTCCAGCATTGGCTCAGTCCCATCCCTTATGGACCACTAAACACATGGTGCTCAGGAGCCAGAGTGTGCAGACTGGGCAAAGGTGGCTCACAGAGGCAGAGTGGTCAGCAGCCTCAGCGCACAGATCCGAGAGGGAAGAGTTCCTCCTCTTACTAAACAGACACTCTGTCCTTTCTCCCCCAAACTTCCCTGGTGCCCCTGCTTCAGGCAATACTTCCAGTCTCCGGCCAGTCACAGTCCCGTCGCTGTTCTATGGAACTGGATTCCTTAGTGTGCTTATGTTTCCTGGACCCATGCTTTCCTCCCACCCCACCTCTACATGAGGCAGGACTGTGAGGTCCTCATCTGCCTCCAGGACCAGGCTCTACTTACCTACGTAGAGAAGGAAAGAATGCTTGATCTTGGAGACTCTGGTTGACATTGACTAAGGAATAGCAGGACACGTGATTGTTGGGGGTGAGGTGGGATGGGGGGTGACAGTCACACCCAGCCATGTGCTAGTCATTCCTGAGGTCTGCAGAGGTGAAGGGTCCTGGCTGTGCTCATCACCAGTTCTCAGAGTCCAGGTCACGTGGTTCTGCTTGGTGCATAAAGGTTATCCCTGCAGTTCCCGATGATGTCCAGTCTCACCCTGCCTCCCAGAATGCTCACCTCAGAATCTGAAGGGGAGGGAGGCCGAAGGAGACCTGTGTTGCCCACTGGAGCTCTCTCAGTTGCTTTAATAACTTTTACTTTGTGTCCTAGCCTCTTGAGTCTCCCTCTCTGGTCCTCACTCAGACCATGTGATCATAGCTTCTGCAGCCAGGGCCATCATGGCTGGACCATGCGCCACAACTACTTCATGGCCAGGACCTGGGGGCCCGCCTGGTGGTTGCTGGTGTTGAGAAGTGCTGCATAGGACTACTTGGATGTCACCCTCCGAATTTCATACAGCAGCAGGGTCACAGAGGAACTGGGTAGCCATTCTTGGGGTCCTATGCAGTATCATTCAATGCTACCTCAAAGTTAGGACTCAGGGGAGTACATGGGGAGGATCACAGTTTGTGAGTCTTAATACTGAGCAGCTATATACCATGTATATAGCTAACTGCTAACTGCCATGTATCCCATTCCACTGTTTTCAGCCACAACCTCCGCTCTTAGTTTCATTTTCTATTGTTGTGATAAAATTTCCCCCTACTAAGCTGGTGTTGATCAGGATATTTTTATTTTAGCTCACAATTTCAGGGTACAGTTCACTATTGGGAGGCTAAGGAGCTTCTCACCTCACATCCCCAGTAAAAAGCAGAGAAAGAGTGCTCCCATGTTACTGCTTCCATCTGGATTTCTCCTGTCCTGTATAGTTCAGAAGCCCCTGCTCAGGGAATAACACCGCCCACAGTGGGCTAGGTCTCCCTACATCAGTTAACAGCGATGACGATCCCCATAGACATATCCACAGACTAACTACACTGACTCAACTGAGACCTTGTCCCCAGGTGAGTCTAAGAGGTGTTAGGTTGATGATAAAAACTGGCCATTGTGCTTTGTAACCACAAGATGACAAAAATTACTGGGAACACTAGTTCGAAGCATAAGAGGTGCCGGAGTTTATGTCTGATGGTGGTTGATGAGATGGCCGTGTCTGCTGAACTCATTCTCATCTCTACCTGTTGCATGCTTGGCCCTCTGCTGGGATGCTGGCCTCTGTGGGAATGCTCCTCTTGTTTCAGGAGCTCACGTGACTTGCTGTACCTCATCCCATCACCTTCAGTACAGTGTGTTACTACGTCTCACCCTGGAGCTCGTCAATACTGGAAATCACAGTGCATCCTTGTTGCCTGCCTCAAACAGGATGCTGCTACAGGGACTCTGCGCATGCTCTGACAACAAAAGCCGCCACTGGAGAATCCTGTCTACAAACCTTTGTTAGGCCAGTGGATGACATATCACCATTGGGAAGGAGGCTGTTAGAAACTTCTAGAGAAACAGAAAGCTGATCCAGAAGAAAACAGCAGAAACTCAGGGTCAAAGAGAGTTGTTGAAAGCAACTCTTGTTGGAGGATATTGAAAATTCAAAGAACACACTTAGATACAACCGTCAGTGTTCACTCTCTAATAGATAACATGGAGAAAGAATGCAATGGCCATCCAGTTACAGGAATTACCCCTCTGGGAAAGGCCCTGTCTCCTCAGGTGGGCTTCCTGTAACTATGACAGTGGTGTATGCCTCTGCCTTCTGGCCAGAATGGTGGGTAGAGGGTGGACACCTCCTCAGGCTGGGCCACCCACAATGCATAGATAATTGATTGGTCCCAGAGCATGGGACATGTCAAGAGAAATGTCAGACTTTGAAATGGTCGTGTGTATATATTATATGTTACTATACATACACACATATGTATTGTATGTGTAAAGATGCATATATATATAAATATGCACACACACACAGCATATATGTGTGTATACATATATTCAAAGTAGACAGCTAGCTTTAGATTGCTCAGGTTCCCTGGGGTCTCTCTTTAGTTATCTTTAATGATTATTCCACTTTTTAAAGACTAACGTCGTCCATGGAGACAGGATGATAATAACCATTGCTCTTTTTCATAGAGAAAAAAACAAAAAAAGGTGCCCAGTCAAATGACAGGTGATTACCCTCCCCCCTCCCCCCTGGAGACAAATCCCTTTCGAATCTGCTATCAGATTCGATTCAGCTTCCTGATTGCATACAGCCACATCTGGGCTCTTCTCTGAACAGATTTTTCCTTCTTCCTGCTTCTCTTTTTAGCTGTTCAGTGAAAGGGTTAGACCAAATCTTTAACTGATGTCCACTGTCTATTTCCATCTGAGTCAAGACTGTGTGGGGGAGTTGGAAGCCATGCTTGTATGAAAGCAGCAGGCCACAGTTATGGGAACATGGAGCCGACATAGAGAGAGGCTGTGAAGGAATACCCTGGAGGCCTGTGAGTCCGCTGGTGCTGCTGAGGTCTGGATGTGTCCTCTGACTGGAACAGTCACCCATGTGACAGTATTGAGAGACAAGGCCATTGGGGGTGACTAAGCCACAATCACTCTCTTCGCCAATGGGCCTCATGTTCTTAAGAAGCCGTGGAAAGGGATGCCCTAACCCTCTCTACCATCCGCCTTTCCTCCACGTTGACCGTGTAGTAACATGGACTTCCATTAGAAGCAGAGAAAACTCACCCTAGACACTGACTGCTGGGCCACTGATCTTGGACTGTCCCGATGTGACGTGTCCACTTTGAGTGTCAGCTTCTAGGTAAGGTCAAGATCCTATATGCTTATATATGTCTAAGCATTTTGTGACGGTGACAGGAATGGACAAAGACGCCTATTGTACTGCCTGAGAAGCACAGCAAAGTGACCTTTCACTGGCGTCCCTGCAGCTGTAGCCAGGGGCCTTCCATGGAGCCCATGATTGTGCAAAGACAGACTAAGAAACAGGGGGATTGTCTAGAATCTAGACAGGTCTATTGGGGAAGCAGCAGGCAACAGAGGTTAGCTGATACACAGCCAGGTAGGAGGAAGGAGCAGAGGGAAGAGATGCCTTCTGCATAGCAGGGTGGATGTTACTGAAACTGGGGGATTCTTAGCAAGGTTTGAGAAAGAATCTCAGCACCAACGGCAAGCTCATCACTGACCTCCTTAGAAAAGCACCCTTAGTGTCTCCATAGTGGAAGTGTCCTCAAGACCACTTTCCAATTGTACCAGGCACCGTAGAGGACTGTATCTGCCCGTGGTGACAGGCTATCACAAACGTGACTTCCCTCTGTCTGTGTGATGAGGCGGCCAGCATCCCTTACCCTTACAAAGCACTCATGAGGGCCTATGACAATGTACCATTTGCACCCAAAAGTCTCAGTCTGAAATGAAAGATGAGCGGAAGTTACCATGGGAAAGGGGAGAGGAACAGCGCCAGGGTGTTGACAGCCCTGGTTATTCTTAGAGTCGCAGAGAATCTCTACGAGGATGCATTTTATTTCCTTGTTTTTTTTTTTTTTTTTTTTTTTGTTTTTTGTTTTTTTTTTAACATCTAGTGATTAGTGGGATGAGCAAGTGGTAGCTTGGTTTCCCCTTGTCACTTTTAAGCAAATGTCATGATGCTGGGACTCACGCTACTCAATGCTGCCTGCAGCACGGACCTGTGGAAAGACTGGAATTGAGTCCGTGAAGCACGGATCGGAATCCTAGTTCTTTTGTGGAACTGTCGCAGGGCCTCGATTGAGACCCTTGTTACACCTGGACCTCTGTTTCTTCCACCGCTCAACTGGGCATCAGTGTTATCTTTTGAGTCTTGGAGTGTCCTCCAAAGTCTCTCGTGTTGAAGGGTTGGTCTCTAGGTTACGAGTGCTAGTATGAAGCAGTCGATGTAGATGGGGCTTAGTGGAAGGGACTTGGTCCTGAGAGGGGATATGGGAACACAGGTGGCTGCTACCCCTCTTCGATCTTACCACCCTTAGTGGGGCAGCTTCCCTCTCGCACCCACCCCACACCTTGATGTTCTGCCCCAGCACAGACCCAAAGCTGTGCGTCCAAGCTGCCGTGATGGAAAATGTGACTCAAAAGGAACCTGTTCACAGTTGATTTCCTCAAGCGTTTTGTCATAGCCCTGGAATGCTGACCGACGCAGCACCCGATGACGAGACCTGCGCACAGTGACCAACACCCGGACACACAGTACAGGGCAACAACTGGGACCCTGCAAGGAAACGGGTCCCTCACAAGCGGTCAGTCCTCAATAATCCCTGCTCGCGTTCCCTTCCATGAAGAGGCAGGCATTGCGTGAGCCGCATCTTTTCCAATATTCTAACTTGAATTAAATTGACTTTCATGGAGAACGAGGACAGCTGGGAATCTATATAGAGGGCTGGTCCCACGCAGCTGACAAACAGCCTAAGACGGGTGTCTCTGCCGAATTTTACTAGCCCTTTCTCTCCCGCTTCCCCCATCCACCCCCCCATCCCGGGCTTTCGGAAACTCCACCCTTAGAGTACCAGCCATTTTAAAATGTGCTCTGTATTAGTCCTGTCTGTGCCCCCGTGGGGACAGAACCCCTGAAGCTACAGCAGCCGAGTGCATTGTAGAATCCATTCAACTCAGAGACTCCATTCATCACACCCCAGCTCTGCTCAGAAGCATCCTCAAAAGGGAGGTGACCAATCATCGTAGAGGTGGAGACCATGTGCCCAAACTCCTCCTCATCCTCATGATGCATCTCTATCAATATTAGTCAGGTGCCTTGCCCTGCCAGCATGGTTTGGCTGAAGACACCATGTCTCTGGGTGATGAGAGGTCTGACTGTGACAGGGAGCAGGGCCTGGCACATGGCAACTGGGCTTCTGTTGAGAATGGCCCTTCTGTGGCAGCCCTCAGCGCTATGGCTGACTCTCCACTTGGAGTCCCAGGGCCCCATTTATCATCTACGTTGGGCCTTTCCTATTGAGTGCCTGGTGGTCAGATACCTGGCTGGCTGGCAGATGCCAATGGGCCCCTTCGGTAGGCTGCCCAGCTCACTGGTCCAGACCCTGGCAGTGGGAGCTAAGCTGTATGGGCTTGAATAGCTGAGAAATGAGCCCAGTCTATGAAACCCAGAACTATGTGCTACTTAAATATATGCTACTTAAAAAAAAAAAAAAAAGAAGAAGTTTGGAACAGAGTAATGGGATGATCCTTATGAATTTCATTCCACTTGAAAGTAGTTTATGTTCATATAGAGTGGCTTCTCATGAGTGAGGGGATGACATTCATAGTTTTATATATATATATATATATATATATATATATATATATATATATATATGCATAGGAAGAGGTATCTTGGGCACTATTCACCTATGGGGGCTAAGTTTCCATTACCAGAATCTTGGGGCCATTCTGCAATCAGGGACACTCCCCTAGTTGTTTGTGAATTGTCCTGCATTCCAACTGAGAAGGTGGTAGAGCACGGCAGCTTGGTACTGTAGTGAGCCTGAGAACTGTAAAGACCCACACCTGCCCCACTGGCCTGTCCTCTTCAACCATCCACGAGTCCCCAACAAATCAACCGAGGAGTCCTGTAGGTAAGTCACTGTGAAAGCCAGGTACTGAGCAATCGCCACCAAATGGAGCTCTCTGTTCCTCCCTCCCTCCCTCCCTCCCTCCCTCCCTCCCTCCCTCCCTCCCCCTTCACCAAGCAACAACAGTCACAAAGAGCTGCTGAATGGATAAACATGGAACAGCTGAAAGGAGCCAACCTAACCCCAAATGGTCCCATGTCAGGCTGCCTGCATGCTTGTGTAGAAGTGGAGAGGGCCCAAGCTAACCATGCATCACAGTCCAGATCCTGCTCTTTGGCCATGAGCTGCATGGCTTGAAGTGAGCACTCAACCCCATCCTTCATAGAAGGGTGGAGAAGCCACCTGCCTGGTGCTCTAGTGAGGACTAAATGTCAGTTTCTTGTGCCTTTTTGGAGGGGTGGTATTTCTCTGTGAGCCTTAAGACACACAGTGAGACTATCAGACCCACCACTTCTGGGAGAAGCCAGTGCAGGAGGCCATAGCTGAGACTCCTGGGACTTTCTTCCCTGGATGTCAAGGTCTCTGCCTTGGAAGCATCACTGTAGTGACAGTGACCAGAGGACACATACCTGTCATCTTCCCAGAAGGCCTTACAGAGTAGGGGGCCTCAGTGGGCAAGACGCTAAGACCTGCTCTTCTGGAAGCTAATAAACTGTGAGTTGTAGTCAGAAGTTTTCCTGTGTCTGGCCCATCCTGCAGCTGCTCGGACAAGTAAACACACAGAGGCTTATATTATTTACAAACTGTATAGCCTAATGGCTCAGGCTTCTTGCTAGCTAGCTCCTATAACTTAACCCATTTCTACTAATCTATAAGTTGCCATGTGGCTTGGCTTACCAGTACTTTCACATCTTGCTTCTCCTGGTGGCTGGCATCTCTTCTCTGCCTGGGCCTCCCCTTTTCCTATCTCTGTTCTGGATTTCCCACCTGCCTCTAAGCTGCCTTGCCATAGGCCAAAGCAGTCCATTTATTAACCAATGGGAACAACACATATTCACAGCATACAGAAAGAGGTGTTCTGGCTGGGAAGGTGAAAAGATCTGGGCAAACAACTCCAGACTGTACCCTGTCAAGTCAAGCAACCTGTATAAAATGATGTCAGACCTTTGTCCTAGCTTCCCTCAGTGACACCCTAGGATAAATGGTTATGCTGTGACCCTTGAATACAGTTCCTCATGTTGTGGTGACCCCCTCCCCAGCTATAAAGTTGTTTTTGTTGCTACTTCATAATTGTGATTTTGTTACTGTTATGAATTATAATGCAAATATTTTTGGAGATAGAAGTTTATCAAAGCAGTTGCAACCCACACTGTCCTAGGAGGAAGTCCTATGCACCTGCTTCCTCTATACACCACATTGGAGATAAGTGGACCATCTAGGACACAGTGAGCCTGAAAATTAAATCCCTGGAAGGGAAGGACTGTGGGCACCTGTATTCTGTGTAAATGAAGTACAGCCCCTGCCCCAAGTACCAGTGACAGTTGAGGGCCATCCTGGACTGCTCAGGCTTCCTCTAGGCTGAGCAGAGACAGGCAGGAAGTGAGGGCCCTGCAGTGGTCACACAGTCTGCTCTTGAGTGCCCCTGAGGACCAGCATGGCCCTGGAGCAACAGGCACCAGAGACATTATTTTGGGTTTTGTTTTGTTTTGTTTTTCGAGACAGGGTTTCTCTGTGTAGTTTTGGTGCCTGACCTGGATCTTGTTCTGTAGACCATGCTGGCCTCAAACTCACAGAGATCTGCCTGGCTCTGCCTCCCAAGTACTGGGATTAAAGGCGTGCGCCACCACCACCCAGCAAGAGACATTATTTTAGGAGTGATACCCCAGTGGTATGTGAGGCTAGTGTGAGTCAGGCACAGTGCCCAGCAGCAGGGCAACTGAGATGACATGCTGATCAGTCAGGGCCGTCCAGTAAGAACTGCCAAGAGATGCTGTGAAGGATTCTATGAAGGTTTTAAGCATCTTTAGATGTCCATGTCTAGTCACATGACAACTCAGACAAGACTCCTCCACTGTGTGACCCAGAACACACATGGGCTCCCCTCTACACTCTCCCCACCCTGTAATGATATCTAGAAATTCTGCTCAGCCATCTTGAGGGTCCTGTCCTGGTGACTCCTGCTCTTCCAGTTTCCATATTTCTGGGTCCTTCTCTGTATGTTTCTGACCTCAGGTCACAATGGACAGCCCCAATGGCCCCTGTACCTTATGTCCTAGTCTCTGAATTTCCCTGGTTATATCATTCTGCTTTCCATTTCAATAATGAAATGCCTCGGGCTGTGTACTTGATAATGGTTTATGATTCTGGAAGCTGCAGGTTCTGGGCTTGCATATAAGGATCACACATCTAGAGATGACTTGTAATGACTTCCTGAGACAGTCCTGAGGCAGCACAGGGCGTACATAGTAAGAGATGGGGTGGGGGACAAATGTGTGTGTGTCTCCTCTGGTCAGTATCTTTTAAAAAATGTATCTGTATCTATATGTATCTAAGATCTTTGTATCTATTATGTATCTATATATGTATCTATGTATCTATCTACATAACTATGTATCTATCTATGTATCTATCTACATAACTATATATCTATCTATGTATCTATGTATCTATCTACATAACTATGTATCTATGTATCTATCTACATAACTATGTATCTATCTATGTATCTATGTATCTATCTACATAACTATGTATCTATCTATGTATCTATGTATCTACCTATATAACTATGTATCTATGTATCTATCTACATAACTATGTATCTATCTATGTATCTATGTATCTATCTATATAACTATGTATCTATGTATCTATCTACATAACTATGTATCTATCTATGTATCTATGTATCTATCTAGTATCTATGTATCCATCTACGTGTCTACCTATTTACCTATCTATCTACCTGTGTATCTATCACCCTCTTGCTTAGGATATACCCATGGAGGCCAGAAGAGGATGTTGGGTGTCTCTTCTATCCCTCTCTACCTTGTCTCTTTGAAACAGGGTCTCTCAAACCTGAAGCTCACTGCTCTTTGGCTAGGTTAGCTGTCAATCAAGCTCTTGGGGTTCACCTGTCTCAGCCCTGAGGTTACAAGTGTACATGGCCATAACCAGCTTTTGTTTTTAATGTGGGAGCTAGGGATCTGGACTCAAGTCCTCACACTTGCACAAGAGCTCTTACCCAGTGACTCATCTCCCAGCCCTCCTTCTGACAAAGCCACCAAGATTCAGCCATGAAAGGGCCACCCTGATGATCTTAACCAGTCACAGTAAGCCCCCCCACCCTGTATTTGGTACTTCACAGTACATGAAGCATTGGGAGATATTCTAGCCACACCCAAGCCATAGCTGGTGTTTGCATAGTGCCCATAGTGAACAGGACCCCCTCCATATTGTCCTGTTCTGGACTCAGGCTGTCAGATTTCACACCCTGTTTTGCCACATCCAAGCCACGTGACCTTGGTTAAATAATGTCCCGCCTTTTTGGCTTTTCTCTTCTGTTACATGCCGGCAGTCACTAGTACTCCCTCGCAGGCCTGTGGGGAATGGATTGATTTAAAGTTAAGCTCCAGGAGTACACAACTCCTCTGTCTCCCCTGAACCTCATGACCCGTGAGCTCCTTTTCATCCTCAGCACCCATCTGTCTGGATGCCAGCATCCTCCACAGGTGTGATTCCCTCAGGCTGGGTCTCTGTCCGAGACCAAGGTTCATTTGGAGGGTTGTAGTGAGCAGGAACAGGTTTGGATCCTGCAGCCCCTGGCCTGAGGGTGATGGTGTGAGTTCTTGGGTCTGCTTCAAGTAGATCAGGTGAGCCTGGGGCATAATGACACCAGCACGTGGGACACCAGCCCAGCACCAACCTTCAGTCAGGCATACAGTAGTTCTTTCTCTACACTCACTAGTACGAGGTGGAAAGCTCTTCTCTTTGTGCATTTTTTTTAAAGATCATCAGATTCAGTGTTTAGACCAAAAGATCCGAGGATGCCATGTCACGCTCCCTATGTATGCATAAACAGTGCTGAGGGTGGTCTAGCAGCCACTGAAGGAGCTCCTGAAACCCACGTCCCAGGAGACTGCCCCATCCCGTGACAATCATATGGGTGGCCAGGCCAGTGGGAGAAAGTCCTAAAAGGCAGGTTCTAGCTCTGTCTTAGTTTGGGATCTCCCACAGGCAAATCATGACACATAAGCACATAACAGAGTGTTAGGGAAGAGGTCACCAGGGGAGTGAGAAGGAAAGACATCCCTCCCTTGGGGTGCCACTGAAAGACGCTACTATGGGGATCAGAAGAAGTCACAACTGTGAGCAGCTGAAGCTTGTCCCTGATGGGACACACAAGATCTCCGAATCCAGCTGTGAGCCACTTGGGTCTCAAACCAATTTCTGCCTAGGACTTTGGAGTTTAACCCTGGCCAGAATGCCCCTGGCTGACTTGTCCTTCCTTCTTCCTTGGAAGTATCGTCACAGCTGGAGGCTACCTCCTTTACGTGAACAAAAAGATGAGTTTCCAGTTTCATAGGTTCTGGGGGAGTGCCTAGGCTCCTGGGTTGGAGGCAGCTGGGGATCTTTGTCTCAAGCCTTCATGCTCCCAGTCAAGCTGCCCTCCTGCGATGCCCCAGCAGTGTTAATCATATATCTTATGCTTCCCAGGATTGTCACAGGGGCTGGACCACAGTCTTACTCTTTTTTAGAAATTCGGGAACTCTCCAAAGTGTAAAGTGTGTTGTGTTAGACGCAGGAAGAGAGAGACATTTGCTTGTTCGTGCTCTGTGTCCTGCTTGCTTCCAGAACTCTGCCTCCCGTGGGAAGAGCCAGCCGGTGGCCCTTGATGATGAGTTCCTTAATGAACCCATGGCTGAGTGAGGCAAGTGGCTCTCTCCTTCCTAATGGGGACGATGTCTCAGAGTTATGCTAATTGTTAAAGGCCTAATGGATGCGTTAAGAATAGTCTGGATAATCAGCGAGCCCTGTCAGCATAGCCCAGAGAAGCGCCTGGATGGAGGGGACAGTTAGTGATGATTAGTTTGGACTGTAGACTTGATTGGATTAAGAAACACCCAGGCTATTCATGGATGGAGGACACTTTTGAGTGTCTCTGTGAGAGTATTTCTGGGGAGATTTAACTGAGAAGACCAACCCTGTGTGTGAGCGACACAGTCACAGGCCGAATAAAATGGTAAAAAGGAGGAAAACCAGCTGATCACCAGCGTTCCCCTTCCAGGTCTGTGCCATGAGCCTGGTCACCTCCATGGTCACACCTCCTCCACCGTGACAAACTACAGGTCCCTGAGCCCCAAACAGTCTTTCTTTCTTTGAGGTGCTCTGTGCCATCCCTGAGTCACAGCCACAAGAAATGTCACTAATACATTTCCCTAAGCCAAGTGCCCAAAGGACAAGCTGGCTCCTGTGGCGGCGGCTGGAAGGAAGTGAAGTTGGTAAAAGGTTTACTGCCTGCATTTTTCTTAATGCAGGAAGAAAGCAGTCTCGCTCAGGCTGGCCAAGGTCAGGGGTAAACTGTCTGAGGCTCTGGGTGATGAGATGATGGAGGTGCAACCTTGTATCAACCTGAAATCAAGAGAGACAAGCCATTTTCTGAAAATGGCAAAAGGGCTGTGGAGATGCTTAGCAGTTAGGAGTGCATACTGCTGTTGTAGAGGACCCGGGTTCGGTTCCCAGCATCCATGTCCCACAGCTTACAGCTGCCTGTACCTCCAGGGGTTCCAACACATGCACATGCCCACACAGACACACACATGCATGTGCAATTTAAAAAATAATAAATATTTTTTAAATGGACAAAAGACCTAAATAAGCAATTTCCCAAAAAGGATATGCAAATGCCTAATTAGCTCAAGAAAAGAGTTCACAAGAACCTTCCTCTTTAGAAAAATGCAAACCAAACCGGGCAGTGGTGGTGCACACCTTTAATCCCAGCACTTGGGAGGCAGAGGCAGGAGGATCTCTGTGAGTTTGAGGCCGGCCTGGTCTACAGAGCAAGCTCCAGGTCAGCCAGGACTACACAGAGAAACCCTGTCTAGGGAAAACAGCAGCAGCAGCAGAAGGAGAAAAAGTGTAAACCAAAATGATGGTGAGCGACCACTTCACACCCCTGAGGGATGAGGATGGCGCCAGTCAAAACAAGGGGATACAAGTGTTGGCCAAGATGTGGGAAAACAGGGCCCTTCACACGCTGCTGATGGGCACGAACCATGATTCAGCCATTGTGGAGAAACAGTTTGGCAAGTCCCCCAAGACATAAACACAGACTCCCTAGCTGACCCAGCAATTCTAGCCCTAGGTATAATGGAGGAGAGATCATCACATTATATATATATATATATATATACACATATTCACAGCAGCCCTAGTCATAATAGAAAAAAACAAAAGTACCAACCCATATGTCCGTAAACTGCTGCATGACTAAACAACATGAGGCCTGTCCACGGATGGGATGCCTATTAGTCAGTCATAAAAAGGGATGAATATTAATATATGCTACAGCTTAGATGAACCTCAAAAAGCATTATGCTAAAAATAAACCAAGCACAAAAGGTCCCAGATTATCCGTTTCTATTTATATGAAATGTCTAGACTAGGAGAATCCCTCCAGACAGTGAACAGGTGGGGTGAGGTGGGGGAGGGGTGAGTTCAGGGGCTTCGGGGAGAGGAGAACGACTTGATAATGATAATCTTTGTATGTGTTAAAAATATTCAAACAGGAGCTGCAGTCGGCTCCAACTTGTGGGGCTCCCCATTGCAAACCTTGATGGGAAGTTTTCATGAGTTTCAGAATGATGGCCACAGAGCATCCATGCAAGGGATGGCCCAGAGCAGAAACAATGGGGCCTACCCAGGAGGAGCGGGGACCTGAGCGCCGCATGACGGTTCCCCTTGCTGCTGTCACATGCCCCTGGTTCCACGTTTGCTTGGTCTATCTCCTCAGCTCTTTCTAGCATCATGTCCCTCTGGTACTCAGAGCTCTGGGTGCTCCCACACCCACATTCCTGGCAGAGGGCCTGTGGTGGCTTCAGGGTCTGGAGATGTTTCCCATCAGCTGAACAAAGCCGGCTGGTTCCTCCTGGTGCATGTGCATGACTTCCTTGGGTAGGGACGAGGGCACTGTGGGGGCCACAGCCTGGGGATTCTCCAGAGGTGAGATGGCATCATTCCTAGAGACTAGAATGGGGTGCTGCTTTTTGTGAGTCTCCATTACAGCTCTGTAGTCCAAAGAAAAAAAGGGCAACAGGGCAAGAGTAGCCCCAAGAGTCTCTTCTTCAGGTCCCATCATCTCTCACTGCGTTCTTTGAAAACAGACTGTTTTCCTGACCCGAATGACTCGGGGAAACAGGAATGAAATTTTCCCAGCTCCCATGATGAGGGCTGAGCCCACTGAGTAGGCCTGGGACAGACTCCTGAGTGCCCACAGGGCACTAGCGCTGGGCACTGGAATGAGGAGCTGGATGTTGGGGAGGAGGAGGCGAAGGGAAGCCGTGGCTGACTGCGTGCTCAGAGGTACGTGAGCACGCTGATATAGACCCAGGATAGAGGAGAGCAGGTCTGCCCCATGGGATCAGCAAGTTCGTGTCGGTGATAGTGTGAGAAATAAAGCTGCAGTGAAATACAGTGAGTCCGTTCAGGATCAACGACAGATGTCACAGGAAGCAGTGGGTCCCCCCCAGGGGATGGACGCCTGCTGCTAAGTTAGCTACCTGCGCCCAACTGCCAGCTAGTTCCACGACAGCTCCCCAACATGCTCTGAAAAGAGAAGAGAAATCACTGAGAAGGCAAAACTTTCAAACAACTTGCAGATGTGGCAAAGTTGTGTGTCCGATAAGCCTTAAAATACACAGGATATGAAAGGCGGAAGTGCACTCATGCGTGGCACAGGGGACAGTCGGACTGAGCTGGACAAGACGGCAGCCTCTTTATCACTCAACAGTCGAGGAGAGAGGGACGGGCTTGTTGAGTTAGAGAGGTGGTTCTCAACCTTCCCGATGCTGTGACCCTTTAATCCAGCTCCTCATATTGTGGTGACCCCCTCCACAACCATATATAATTATTCTGTTGCTACTCCATAGCTGTGATTTTGCTACTGTCGTGAATCATAATGTTAAACATCTGATATGCAGAATAACCGAGCAAGGGGGTCGTGACCCACAGGCTGAGAACCACTGAGTTAGGGTTTTTAAAAACTTCTCTTCGCTCAAACCAGCACACCCGCCATCCTAGGCTGACACTCAGCTTTGCTGGGGGTCGGGAAATCAACCGCCTCCCTTTCACTCCCAAGTCACCAGGCAGGGCTGTTACTTTAATCCCTGCACTCGGGAGGCAGAGCCAGGCGGATCTCTGTGAGTTTGAGGCCAGCCTGGTCTATAGAGCGAGTTCCAGGTTAGCCAGAGCTACACAAAGACATAGAGAAACCCTGTCTCGAACCCCACTCCACCCCATAAAAGAATATGTTTCTCAGCTGGGCTGTGGTGGCACAGGCCTTTAATCCCAGCACTCGGGAGGCAGAGCCAGGCGGATCTCTGTGAGTTCGAGGCCAGCCTGGTCTACCAAGCGAGTTCCAGGAAAGGCGCAAAGCTATACAGGGAAACCCTGTCTCGAACCACCCCCACCAAAAAAAAAAAAGAAGAATATGTTTCTCAAAACGGGACATGTGGGCTGGACTTTGAACAGGGTGACGTATCCTCCATTGACGAAAAGCATACCCAGTGGCAGGAAGGGGATGGCCAGAGTGTGAAGTTAGTTGAAGCATCCTTAGGCACAGCTAGCATTGTGAACCAGCCAGACACGCTGGGCCAACCTGATGTAGGAAGGAAGTGAGATTTGAAAAGCCAGTGGGCCAGGGAGATGCTGTCTTGGGTGGCGACTGGCATTCTTTCAGCCTTCCCCTGGAAGGACCTGAGCTATGGCCCTGATTCTACTTAGAACCAGAGACATTTGGCACAGTGAGACCTACCGGCCAGGTCAGGTGTCACCTGGGTGTGGAGCTCTGTCCTCTTTCAGAGCAAAGCTCTTCCCTCTGGGATTTCACCCACGCCACACAATGCTCCGAACCTGAAACCCTGGCACAATGCAGGGCGGTTTCTCTCTGAACTACCTCTGTGAGCCTGAGGATCCAGGCCCAGGTCCCCTGTCCATCCTTCTCCTCCAGATCCATAGTCAGCATTTTGGCGTGGCTGCTGGGATCTTGAAGCTATTGTTTTATGAGGGGAGTGTGGCGTAGTGGGAAGGAAGCCAAGCCGTGCCTTCCCTGGGGTGGCAGCAGGTCGTGGGCCAGGGCCAGGAAGGTGAATGCTAACACGACTCTATCTTATCACTGATTGGAGCTCCCCACACTCCCATCCGACTGTCCACACACTTCCTTGTGGCCACCAGACATTTTACTCAATGGCTGTCCACCTGGAACTGTCCATGGCTGCTACAGGCACACTGGTGAGAGAATGCAGACGTCTGTCTGCTGAGACCCGAGACCCTTGGTTGGGAAGTGCACCTCCATTTCGCTCAGCTTTATGTATGCAGAGGCTGGCTTCCTAGGCACAGACTCAAGTCTTTCGGAAGGTTCGGGTTTTTTTTTTTTTTCTACCGCAAATGCACACTCTCCTCGAAGCTCCCCCTCTGCCAGCCTGCATTTAGGAGGCAACCTCAGGACAACGGTAAGCAGCCACCAAAGTGGAGCAAGCTCTTCTTTACATCCAAGTTCCTTAAAATAAAATGTTGTGTCTTACTGCAAAGCAATGCATATTCATTTTAGAGAAAAATTGCAAATATTGAAAATCAAATAGTAGAAAAAATCCTTTATGATTACTGTGTGTGTGTACTAGATTCATTTCTATTTTTTAAAAAATAAGCTAACAATGATCATGTTACTAATTAAAAACCCACATTTTTCAGTCAACGGCACCCAGTAAACCTCTTTGTATGCCACTGAGTACCTCCTACTATATCCTAATGCCTTTATCATATTCCGAGTCATGTCAAGTCGGTCCTCAGAGGCTGTTCATATGCCCTTTTTTTTGCTTCTGTGAATAATGCTGTTGTTTATGTCCTTGCAGCGAAGTCTGTATGCATGAATGATTGATTCCTTGGGGTATATTTCTGAAAAGTAAGGCAAGATTGCTGGCCAGCCTTCCCTTCTTTCTCCTTCCTTTCTTCCTTCCCCCCTGTTCCCTCCCTGCCCCCCACTTCTCTCCTTACTCTTTAAAAAAAAAATGAAGTTCTCACTATGTTGCCCATGCTTTGAACATCTCCCCCTTTCAGTCTCCCAGGAATTGGAGGACAGATGTGTTCCACCAGGCTGGACTCCAGTATGGACTTTCAAATGCATTACCAAAACGCTTTCCAAAAACGCCTCTCCATTTTTCTTCCTGAGCATTCTGTGAGAATGCCACTTTATTTATATCCTTGCCAACGGGATTGCTGATCTTTCTGATCATTGCCAATGAAAGAACAGAGCAAAGTGGTATTTCAGTAATCATTTGTTGGGTATGCAGGTGAACACTTACTCCTGTATTGATAGGCTTCCATTCCTCCACATAGAGTATGAGTCTCCTTCCTCCCTTTTCCTACTTTCCTTGAGAATAGGTCTCAGCAGGGAACTTTCATTCCTCCTGTCTGGACTGAGGGCTGAATGAGAGTCATGAGCACACTGCTTGGCTCTTCCATGCTTGTTTTTAAGGGCTCTCCATCCGTCTGTCTCTGTCTCTGATAGTAGTCACATCTCTTACTAGCCACACACATGAAAGATATGCTTTCCAAGGTTACCATTTGCCTTGGTTTTTTGGTGCTGGGGGGTCAAACCTTACACACGGTAAGAACACTACCACTTAGCTGTATCCCTGGCCCCAGTTGGCTCTTGGGCTCATTCTGTTCCCTAGACTGCCCTTAGACCCACGCTGTAGCCACTTCTGACTTTAGCTAGCATCTTTAAGTCTCTTTGTGTGGTAGACAGAACTCTGCTTTCTCCTTATCTTACAAGGGCAACAGTCTCACCCCAAGACCTCCACTCTCACGACCTCACCTAACACTGGTCCCCTGCTCAAGTTCCCTTCTCCAGACATCTTCCCATGGAGTATGAACTGGGGACTGCAGACACTCAGAACACATCAGAAGGCTTCCTGCTGGGAGTCCCCCAGCTCCACAGCACAGAAATGGGGTGCTCTGCTCCGAGGACGGAAGTGTCATGGTGAGAACACACTGATTCTCAGACCACACTTTCCCTGGCAGGAGAGGAAGATGTCTGCAGCACGAGAGAGGCCATCTGCTTGCAGTTTCACATCAACTCGTTTCCCTGGAGCTGCGACATTCCTGCATCCACTCTGAGACTGTGGCACTTTAAGCCAAGGACGCTTTCCTAAAGCAACATGCCTGCAGTGCCCCTGAAGACTCGGCCGGCGGCCGTTGGCTGCTTTCACCTATAGCAGCTTTGTAGGGATGGGTGGTGAGGGGCGGATGAGGTCTTTAGTACAGTGCAGGGGTGGAGAGAGACCAAGAGGTGGGCAGCACAATGGCTTTCGACAGGTGAGATGCAGTCAGGGTCCTAATCATCCCCCAAAGATCCCACAAGACCCTCTTCTATTCTATTCTCATACCCACATTCTTCAACTCACCATGAAAAAGAATACCTTTTCTTTTCTCTTTCTTTCTTTCTTTCTTTCTTTCTTTCTTTCTTTCTTTCTTTCTTTCTTTCTTTCTTTCGTTTTGGTTTTTTGAAACAGGGTTTCTCTGTAGCTTTAGAGCCTGTCCTGGACTAGCTCTGTAGACCAGGCTGGCCTTGAACTCACAGAGATCCGCCTGCCTCTGCCTCCCGAGTGATGGGATTACAGGCGTGTGCCACCACCGCCTGGCGAAAAAGAATACTTTTAAACAAAGGAATCTTCTTGTCCAAAGGGGGCTTGTATAATTCCTCTTGGGAGAAGCCAATACATTGGCTTTCAGCCATCCAATCAACAAACAAGCACTGTGTGTGAAGCTATGACCAGAGACAGTACCTCCACAGCTCTCGTCCCCTGAAAACTCGCATGCCAATCAGTAGTGAGCACATCATCAAGGGGAGTTTTGTGGTCAAACAGAAACACTCACTGTCCTAAAGCTCCTGTCCTAGCCTGGGGCAATGCCCATAGTCAGAAACTATACTCAAGAGGAGCTGTGGGAGCTACCTTGGAATGCGATGGGCCTGGCTGAGGAGGAAGGGCAGAACTCCTCAGGATGAGCACAGTAGGAGATGGGTCACTGAGGAAACTGGGCCTGAAACCCCAGAGACCTTAGTCTTATGTCTTTCCTTAATATCTCGCTGAAATGGCTCCATCTCCCATCCTGGAAAGGACGGGCCTCAATGAATGGCTTCGTGGTCACTCACTGGCTTGGTTCTCAGCTACCCTGTCCCTTGGTCCTTCTGAAACTCCCATGTGCCACAAGCTCCCCATGTGAGGACAGTGCTCCTTGTCCCAGCTCACAGTGCTTGGTGAATACAAGGGTGTTGAGGAGGAATTGTTCTTCTTTTATCGTGCATTTAGGAACAGCACACACATACATATATATAAACAGACACATATGCATATACAGGGGTATCTTTGAAGGTTGACCCCTCCCGGATTACTCTCCCAAGGTGGGCATTAGAGCAGTAACGGACACACACTGGACCCTGGAGAAGTTCCTAGGCCCCATGAGAAGGTGGGTGTAAACAGAAAGGAGCTGCTAGGAGGAACACACAAAACATGGCTGGGACAGCAGAGGGGGCGGTGCTGAAGTAATTTGCTCCGAGCTGATCGTGGGAAGGACACCCAGTCTTAGCACTATGGGAATGGAGGATCCCTACCAGGACAAGGAGGAAAAGGGACCAGGCAGTACCATGGTGCACAGGGATGCTTGTGAGGAGGAGTTCCTGTGCCCAGGGCCAGGACTGAGCAGGACAGCAGTGTCCCCAGGAACCTTGTTCGTCATCCTACTGGCAGGGACTATAAAGCAGAGTATATGGAGAGGAAAGAGGTCTGGGGAAACTGAGGCTCAGGAAATAACATGTTCATGAACCACAGCTGGATGGGTGGGTGGGCAGCGGGGGGTGCTAAGCTGGAGATGGTGAAGGGCACTTGGGTGAGTTTTCCCAGAGTAGCTGGTGATAGGGGTGCAGGGAAAGGTCTCTGTTGTAAATGGTCTGCAGAGGGACAGGTGGAAGGGACAGGCCATCCTGCAGCTGGAGCGGGGAGCTCAGTGTGTGCCTTCCTATTGGTGGGAGGAAGGATGTGACAGTAATGGGAACTCTCTGGAAATGACAGAGGGCAGAAGAGAAAGAGAACTATAAACATACCTTCTCTAAAGATTGAGATGACACCTATGTGAGATTCTTTGGGGCTGGATACCAAGAAATAATACATTTGGCAGACAGTGATCCTGATTGGTATAGGGTAAGGGAGAGGTAAAGTGACAGACAATGTACAGTTTTACCCAGCTTTCCTGCACATGGCCACATCCTAGGTGTTATTTATTAAGCAGCACTGTTTATTAAGTGAGAAAGGCCATGAGGTGCAACAAAACCCACTGTAAGAGTTTATTAAAGGAAGGTAATAGGAGAAATGTGCATAGGCCTGTGGAATGATGGTGCAGGAAGAGAGGGAAAGAATGGGTGGAACCCGCTTTTATAGGTCCCTCCCCCACATGCACATATGGGCTTATTATGTAGCTATGCCATGCATGCGCATAGATTATATGACCATGCTGCTTGCAGATTACATAGGATGTAAAGCCTTAGGATGACTAAGGATCTTGCCTGGCTACTGGACAGTGCATGCATGGTCATGTAGCTGGGGGAGTGCTTAGGAATTCTAACACTAGGTCTCAGCCTCCAGGACCTTCTCAGGATCATCTTGAGTCCAGTGACTACAGAAATGTTCCAGCATTGGGTCCTTTACTTAATGCTTCGCCACATCCCTCCTGCTATTCCAAGGCCTGGTGACTCTCCTCCTACCTCTTAGAGGCGTCCCCAGCTGGGTTACTGAGGTCCTAGGACTTCAGGCTTTCCAAGAGGAGAACTTGGAAGCAGGGAGCTAAAGGGACCTTAAGACAGACATCAGAAGCAAAATGTGGGAGAGGACACAGCCAGGATGGAACCTGCGTGAGAAGCCCTACAAGTGTCCCCCAATGCAAACTCGAGGGGCTCACGCTGCCGGTGACCTGAGGCTCTTCCTGAACATAGCCTGACTCTTGACACCTTCCCCTCTCCCCCTCTCACCTGTCCTTAGCCTCCAACCACAGTCTAGCGCCAACCCTACCGACCACACAGTAGGCATCTCAGGTCCTCAAAGTCCACATGAGGTCAGGTTGGCATTTCCACCTGCCCTGGTTACAGTCTGCCACATCTCGTCCCTGACACCACAGGAAACCCTCCAAGTGCTTCTGGGCTACCGAGCTGGCCCCGCATCATCTGCTTTTGCTCTCTTCTGTGTCCCCCACCTGGCTGTTGTCACCAGGTTTCTCCTAAGCAGCCCAGTGTAACAACAGTTACCAATAACTTCCATACTGAGCTGGCGCAGGCTCCCAGTCCTTCATGGCGTATCCCGTTGATGAAGTTCTCTCTTCAGACATACTTCCTCATTCCCCTGAATGACTGCCCCCTGTGGTTCATCATCAACTCCCCCAAATCAAAGCCTTCTGTGTGCCCAGGTCAGCCTAGAGGGTTGCTTAGCCCAAGGATGCACAGCTGCTGTGATATGCGGCCATGCAGGTGATGTTGTTATTGCTATTTACCAGATGAGGGAAATGAGTCTCCAAGAGGGTGACAGATGGGTCACACTGAGAGTGGGGGCACGGAGCCCCGGGCTTCAGGCTCTGGGATTTAAAATGTTGCCAAGACTCCTAGTTGTGGGTGTTTACATGTGCAGAAATAGCTGGAAGGCTGGTCACAGTGACTGCCATTGCCTCTGCTCTCTGAAGGCTGCTATCTTTAGCAAACTAATTACTAATAATGTTTGCTCAACAGCCGGGGTATGCACGAGAGAAAATGATCTTTGGGGATTTATTCTTCCCAATTGGAGGTTTGGTGTCATTGCTGCAGCTGTGGGAGGCTCTATTCTGTGACATGGGGGGGGGGGCACTGCAGGACACCCAAGGCTTGTTAATCTACAAAGCTAGTCCATGCCACAAACTCCTCCCCTAGGGAACCAAAGTGGGAAGAGAGAGGCAAGGCCATGCAGTGACAATTTCCTACCTTAAGCATCGGGTTCTTCCCTTTGGGTCATTTAAAAACTTACTTCTTTGTGCACTTTGCATCTTGAAGCAAAATGAGGCTCCCAGTTTGAAATTCAAGTTGCCATGCACCCCAGGCTTACGCACACACACACCCCGCCCCCACTTAGCTGCAAGGTATGAGTAATGAAAATGATGCTATTTCATAGGGTTTTCATCAGGTCTGCAGGCTGCTGCATTTCCTGCTGTTGCATGAGGCATTTAGAATCAGCTTCACTATCAAGAGATGGTGGCCAGAGGCCCAGGGCACTAGCTGCAAGAGAGCCCAGCCATGCACCAGTTGCAAGAGAGCCCAGCCCATGGCCGCCTCTGTTCATCTCAGCGTCCTGCTTCAGGACCTGTCATTTTCTCTAACATCCATAGCACAGCCTCAAAATATGTGTCTTCCAAGAGCTGGGAAGGGTGGCAGTTTTGGAAGTTGTCTTCAGAGGGAGGAGCCTTCTCTCACTGATGCCCCTCAGCTATGAAGGCTGGAGTAACCTCATTTCCTAGGCCCCTTAGCTCACACCCACCAGTGATCCTCTTGAGACCTCCCTCAGGCTGGCTCCTCAATATCAACATTCCTCCTTGGGCCCCTGCTTCCTCTCCCAGTTGGGTCCCTTCTTCTTCTGTATTTGGAGCTCTTGAGAGAGGGACAGTGTTTGCTTTTCTGACACCATCCCCGTGTATTGGGTCAGCCATGGTGTAAACATTTAACCAGAGCTTATTGACTGAAAGAATCAATTCCGTCACTGCCCTCCTTTCTATGGGCACACACCTGTGTGTGTGTGTGTGTGTGTGTGTGTGTGTGTGTGTGTGTGTGTGCGCGCGCGCATGCGTGCACTGGAGGGAATGGAGGACAGTTTCAGCATGACATATTTTTATGTCCTCTCCAGGACTGGAGCAAGCTGTGCATGGGGTGAAGGTGGGCAGCAGATTGAGTTTGATCAAGGTCTTCTTAGAGGCACCCTCTCAGCAGCCGCCCCATGCCAGGGTCCAATATCCCTTTCCTGGTTATCTTCAATCCAGGCAGAGGTTGGCTGGGAAAGTCTGTGTCACACTTTGGATTGGGCAGAGTTTGATTGAGATCAAGGCAGAGAGATGCATCAGTGTCCTGTTTGCTGTGGAAATCTGGGTTCTGGGATAAGGGGGGTGTGGTGGGAAGGTCCTGCCCACACAGCTGTCACTCACTGTATCTGTCACTGGGGTGGTCACCCAGGCTAACACTCTGGGTCATGATTCTTCTCCCTGAAAACACTTAGGACCCCAGGGGATGGATGGGATATGAGGGTGACATGAGAGACATATATGGACAAGGCCTTCTCCTAGTTGAGGGAGACTGCCAAGGAGGTAGTTGTGGGGGAGAGGGATGCCAACTGAATGGCAGATGTCTCATGATTCCTGTATGGGGACAGAAACCTGAGATGAACCCAGAGCACCTGCGTCTTGGATTGGTAGAATTGGAATTTTAGTGCAGATCTTGGGGTAGGTCTAAAACGATACCAGAACAAATCAAACTTGTGGAAAATGAACACCTTGTTTCCCATAATAGCCGCCATCTTGCATGGAGACTCCCTCAAGCCAGGGCATGGCAAAAGGCCTTAAACTTGTTGATGGTGAGTGCCCCCTTTCATTTAACCAACCCCTCTGCAGGCAGTGAGGACATTTGAAGATAGATGTTCTAGTTCAGGGTCAAGTCCCTGACCCTTACTCCTTCCCTAGGACTTGGTGTGGCAGGGCACATCTCTTGCTCCACACACAGTTAAAGTCACCAGGTCCCCCACCTGGTCTCACAACACCCTAACACACAGGGAAGAAACCATTAGGTGTGTCTAACTCCTGACCCCAGGAAACATTATCATTTCAAAGCTTATAGTCAAGAACCACACGATCACGTTACCCAAAAAAAAAAAAAAAAAAAAAAAAAGTTATGGAAAATTTCTTTCACATTTTAAATAAGCTCACAGTTTTGTTTGGGCTGCACTCATAGTGATCCTAGGCTTCATGTGGCTATATGAGGTTCCCAGACCACAAGTTGAGCATGCCTGCTTAGATCCAGTCACACCTTGGACAAGCATAGAGGGTGGGTAGATCTCCTAGGGGATCAGATCCATGGCTCTACCCTGCATTGATGCTGGGCTGCCCTTCCTGGAGGCGTGTGAATGGGCTCCCTTCCACTTTCTGCTACCTCAGCCCATTCTGAAAGTCTATCTTGAGTTTCCTGTCTCTGAGAGTCAAGTCCACCAGCCCCATTTCTCTCTATAAAGGAGACTATTAGAGCAGAGGAAACTCCAGTCTTGGTTAGGGTTTCTGTTGCTGTGAAGAGACACCATAACCATGGCAACACTTGTAAAGGAAAACATTTCATTGGGGTGGCTCGCTTACGGTTCAGAGGTTCAGTCCATTATCATCATGGTGGGACACGGTGGCATGCAGGCAGACATGGTGCTGAAAAGCAGCTGAGAGTCCTACATCTTGCAGACAACAGGAAATGGTCTGTGACACTGGGTGATATCCTGAGCAAAGGAGACCTCAAAGCCCACCCCTCACAAGTGACACACTTCTTCCAACAAGGCTGTGTCTACTCCAACAAGCCACACCTCTTCATGGTGCCACTCCCTATGAGCTCATGGGGGCAATTACGTTCAAACTCCCACACCTCCGCTTTCTCCAGCTTTACTCTAGAGGCCAAGACAAGGCAAGTGGCAGTTAACAACTGGTGACAGTGGCCCCAGCAGCCAAAGCGTCAAGACATTAAGATTCAATGTGACAGGAGATGTTTCCGCTTAGCATTTTCAGAGGTCAGGGGACAGAAAGCCTGCCTGCCTGCTCCCTGGCCAGTCCCCCTGCAAGTCTGGAGGACAATGGAGGTTGGTAGTCTTGTCTGAGATGTCCAGATAAATGCATGCAGCAGGGTCAACTCTCATCACAGAAGCAGGCTTAGAGAGGTGGTGTGAGATCTCCCAGGTCACAGCAGCCTAGCATGCATTTTCAGCTGTCCATGGGTGTCTCTGAAGCCTTAGAGACTGATCAGAAAGAAACTGATAGGAAAAGGGGGAAGAAGGGAGGTGAAAGATCTGTGTATCAGGCCCCACGCTTTCAGAAAGAAAACCACAAATTCCCCACTCAAGTGGACAAGGGGACTCTTCCTGGATCCTTGGGGTGAGCATCCTGCCTTGGGAGCCTTCGCAGGGGGAGAAGGGCTTGGTTGCCATGGTTTTCTGGTGGTTGTCACTGGCTCACAGCAGCGTTTGCTTCCTTCAGCTGTATGTTCTGAGTCATGCCGGATCTAAGCTCCGGCCTTCGAGCTCCGAGTTCTCAGGAAACTGTGAGGAGAATGGGGCCGTGACCCGTCCTGTGAGGTGGTGGGCTTCTGGCATGTGTGTCTGGATGCTCCTGCCTCCAAGTGCCTGCCTGTGAGCCTGGCTCATTCACCTACTCAGTCCCTCGATTCAACCACTGACACACTCAACTCATGTGACCATGAACTATGCCTCATTCATTTGTTCATTCACTCACTCATTCTGCTTTGAGTACCTGCCAGAACCTCCTGAGTGCCTATGAGCAACAGGCAGGGCTGGCTAACAAATATTTAATTCCTGAGTGTTAACATGGGGGGCATGAGAGGTGGGCCGGGAGTCTGGAGCAAGAGGGGTCTCTTGTGGCCTGAGGACCATGAGGGTTCCATCGTTCTGAATGGGAGAGCAGCCCTACAGTAGGGGACAGCAAGGAAGAGTCTGGCATTGTTAAGACGTTAAACGGTCAAGGAGTGAGTGATCAGCAGCATAGCAGCTGAAGGGACAAAATGCTCCTGGCTGTCAAAAGTGATGACATGGGGGTGAAGATCCTGAAGGAGCTCAGTCATCTCTGAGTATCACCCTCAAGTGAAAATCTGAGTGCCTCTGATCCTTTCTTGATCCTGCTCTGCCTGGGAGGTTGCTCTGTCTGTCCTGCCTCAGTGGGCTCTGTGCCCTGTCTCCTGGGCAGTCCTGACCTTTCCAGAGAGTATGATGTAGAGGTAAAATTAGTACAGTGAGGGCTGGAGAGATGGCTCAATGGTTAAGAGCACCGACTGCTCTTCCAGAGGTCCTGAGTTCAATTCCCAGCAACCACATGGTGGCTCACAACCACCTGTAATGAGATCTGGTGCCCTCTTCTGGCCTGCAGGGATACAGAATAAATAAATAAATTTTTTAAAAAATTAGTGCAATTAGTGTTTCTCCCCAAATTTCCACTTGGGTCACTCCAGCCATATCCTTGCATTGGGGGTTGCTAAGGTTGGGGGTCAGGTGGCCTCCCTGGGTTCAAGTCCCAGGGGCTTGTGCTTCTGTATGTGTCTCTCAGTCCCAGAGACTGAAGCAGATGGGCTCCCCACTTTCTGCCCACTTTTTAACACTCTCCAACTCCCTACTTTGCACAAGCCATTTCTTACCTGTCTGACCCTGACTAAGGCTCTGCTTCAGGGCAGCAGCTGCTGGGGGAATCTGCAGACCACAGGTGCTGTGTGTGGCTCAGGGTCCCACAAGTCAGGGGCTTCAAGAGCCAGAGGAACCCCCAAGTCCCTGCTGCAAATGGAAGGCGTCATTTAGTCCAGATAGTGGCCACCTGGCTGGACAGTGTGTGTGGCGTGGGCTGGACTTTCTCATGCAGCATCTGGGAAGGACTTCAAGTTTGGCTATAGCACACAGTAGAGAACCAGGTAAGCTGTCTCTTTGATTCAGAGATGGCAAAAAGCACCGGGGAAGGGAGCCCGTAGCTGAAGAGAGGTGGCGATGGGCTAGAATGTATTGGGTGCTCTGTCTTGAGCCCCCCAAAGGGTGTGTTTGGTGAGCTGACAGTCCCTAGGATTTCTGATCTCCTTCCTGACTGAAAGCCTCAGTTTCCCATCACAGAGCTTGCAAACTCCTGTCTGTTACCTCCTAGGACTTCAGGAGGACGCAGAAGGCCAAGCGTACCCAGCCCTGGGCTGCTGATATGGAGCAAGTGTTAACAGACACTGTGATGGTGGGACCTTTTTACTCAGATGTTCTGTTCTTTCTAGCCCTCGGCATCTCTGGGCCCCATTTTCCCCAAGGGCTGCGTGGGTCCAAGGTTGGAAGGAGCCACAACTGAAACAGCCCTGTCTTAGTGTTCTGTTGCTGCAAGGAGACACCACGACCACAGCAACTCTTGTAAAAGAAGGCATTGAATTGGGGCTGGCTTACAGTTCAGAGGCTTAGTCCATTATCATCATGGCGGGGGAGCATGGCGGCCTGCAGGCAGACATGATGCTGGAGAAGGAGCTGAGAGTTCTACATCTGGATCCAAAGGCAGCAGGAAGAGAGAGCCATGGGGCCTGGCTTGGGCTTTTGAAAACTCAAAGTCCACCCCCAGCAACATGCTTCCTCCAATAAAGACGCACCTCTTAATCCTTTCAAATAGTGCTGCTCCCTGGTGACCAAACATTCAGATCTAGGAGCCTGTGGGGCCATTCTCTTTCAACCACCACAAGCTCCTTTCAGTCAGGATGCGGGGGATGCTTTTACCCCAGAAGGTAGCAAACATCCTTGAGAGGCACAGGGGGAGCAACAGGGCAGAAAAGGTAGGCTTCTCCTAAGGCTATATGTTTTCTACAGGGATGGGGGATCCATACTTTATGACCAGGCATCAGCCCGAACACAGATTAAGGGCCCTGGCTCTCTCTGTTTCCCAGAGACAGCAGCTGGAACATGACAGGACAAGGACTCACTGGGAAGTGGTGTGAACTAGTGTGAGAAGGCAGGATCTTCTCAGAGAGAAAGTCCCCAAGACCTGTGAGGGTCCCCAGGCAGGTTCCATTGACCTGTGGAGAGGTAAGCAAATGTGTTACATCTGTGAGATGGAATACTATTTGACCATAAAATGGGACGAATGCCAATGTGTGCTAAAATATGGACGGGCCAGCAAAACATAACGCTAAGTAAAAACCAGACACCAAAGATGAGATGCTGTAGAACTCCATTTATGTGAGGCTTCTGGAATACTTAAGTCCTTAGACCGTCATAGCATGGGTCTAGACTATCTCCCAGAGGCCCTCTGTTAAAGTGTGGAACTATGAGAATGTGGTAGAGTCCTTAACATGTAGGGCCTCGTGGACCGTCTTAGGTTGCTGGGGATGTGCTCTCAAAAGGGATGATGGGACTCCAGCCCCTTCTCCCTTCCTTGGTTGCATCCTAGCTGTGAGGGGAGTGCTTTTTCTGCCATGATAGGCTACCACAAATCTAAAAGCAGCAGGGCCCATCAATCACAAGCTGGACCCTCCCAAACTGTGGCCTGAAATAAACCATCCCTCCTTGTAAGCTGATGATCTCAAATGGTTGTCATAGTAACAGAAAACTGACCAACATGAAGACAGAAAGCAGACTGGCAATTGCTGGAGCATGGGTAGGTAGAACGGACAGCGTCTGCTCCATGGAAAGGCATTTTCTTGGGGATGACAAAAATGTCTCAGGCACAGAAACATGCGATGTTGAGCAACACTGTGGATGTGCTAAATGTCACCGCATTTACTTAGAACACGGTCACGGCTTGTTTTTACACACTCTGTGAATTTGATTACAATCTTTCTTAAAAAAGAGGCCGGGATCTTTGCCCTGCCCTCGAGTAGGCCAGGGAACCCTAACAAGGAGTGTCCACTGGTGAGTGGCAGCTCAGAATCACATACACGTGGATTTGGCGGAAACACACTCTGGAGTGTCCGTCCTGTGTTTACAAAGCAAGGCTCACCATTCGCAGAGGAAAGCCCGGGTGAGGAGAGGTGGCAGGCTTTGTCGGGGATAAGGGCACCCCCGTCGTGGGCAGGGAGTGTGGGAGAGGCCCCAGAGGAGTCCTGGGAGAGGCAGTGAGTCCTGGCCATTTCCATCTAAATGCTGATGGGCATGGTCTGGGGAGAGGAGCGGGAGAATGGCCCAGAGCCCCTCAGCCTCCTCCACTCTATCCCTCCACACAGGCAGAGATGGACGTGCAATGGCTTGCTGTCAACCGCGGCTTAGGAGTGACGAGAGTCTCACACTAAGAAGCCTTCCAGCCAGCTGCTGTCTCCCGAGGAGAGGATGGCAGGAACCTTGGCTAGTGCCTTCGGCCCGCCTGGCACCAAGAAGGAAGCACAACCTGCGCTGGCTAAAGTCATGAATGCCACTTGAGCCTGTCTGGAACCAACTAGGAGTGATGCCCTGGGTGGCTCTGTGAGTGCATGTCTCCTATTGGTGCTGATGCTGCATCCAAACACAGCATCTTCATCCTGGTCTTTGGCACCAGATCGGGACGGAGGCATCCAGCCTCATGAACCAAACCGCTATCACTTCTCAGCCACCCTAGTGTGCAGATGGCCATTGTTCGACTACCCCGTCCTGTAGTGAAGCCAGTCCAATATATCTCCTGGTGTAGTATATAGTTATGTGAGGAGCACATTCTCTCCCTTTAAGATATTTCCACCCTGAGTGAATGTGTATTGCTCACACAAGCAAGGCCGTGTCAAGGGTCCTAATGCCTCATACTCATGGGAATGGCAGGACTATAGAGACCCACTGCCGGGATTAGCCTTCTAGGTGTGTCTTCATTAGAACACATGGCCCAACCCATCCCAGCTCCACACATGTTCATCTTTTCATCTTTCCCCTTTCACCCAGTTAGGTCATTCCCAAAGCTGTCCATGTCTAAGTAATTCATCCTCTCAATTCTGTTTCTCTAGAGAGCTTTCACACATACACACACACACACACACACACACACACACACACACACACACACAGAGAGAGGGGGGGGCATGCACACTCAATACGAGCAGGGTGGAATGTCTTAAAGGAAGACAGACCACCCCCCAAGCATGCAAGGCACTAGCCTGGCTTGAGACAGAAATACAGCCCTACCATCACATCTCTGGGATCAGAAGTAGCCTCTGCAGAGCCAGCTTCACAACATCCGAGACACAGACTGCTCTCCAGAGCCTTCCTGGAGCTCCGCCATCTCGAGGCGTTCACCAGACTGGAGCAGATGTTTCCCCTCAGAGCCCGACTCTTCATCTGCAGAAATGAGACGGCAGAGCCTTGCTCTCAGGATAGCTGCCTACTAGAGACTTCCAGGATGCCACCAGGACAAGTCCCAGAATCCCTGCATCCAGTACAGGGTACAACCTGGAACAGAGCAGCTGCCTGGCCAAGAGTGAAGCTGAGACATGGTTTGAATACTTGACCCCAGAACTCATGTGTTACAGACCCAATCTCCAACTTATAGGTTAATTGTATTGGGAAATATTAGGATTAATTAAGATCCTACTTAATTAAATATGGCCTAAGTGGTTTTAGAAGAACAGAATGAGAGGCCAAGCTAGTACACTCATCTGCCCCTACCCCTCATGATGTCATCTACCACGTGATGGAAGAGGAAGCCCCTCAGCTGATGTGGAGTACATTCCAGGGCTAAGTTCATGCATATCCAGAACTGTGAGGCAAATAAGCCTACTCTTTATAAATGACCCTGACTCAGGGACTTTGCTATAGTAACAGAAAGCTGCTTAAGACACAAAATAATTCATTTAGTGATTGTGTGTTATAGAATGTTCGCTTGCTCCAGGGTTGACTAAGAGCTATACACAGTAGCAGCATAGGACCTAGAGAGTCTGTGGTCTAACACTCCGTTCAGATTTGCCATGTCCACCCCAGAGCCCTGGAGCCAACTCAAGAAGCCGTACAGGGCAGTAGGCCAGGTGTGTGAGTACCACTTCCAACAGTAAGCACAGGCTTGCCCAGAGCAGGAAGTGCCACCTAATGTGCTCCTCAGGATCTTACCGCTCCCGGCCTTCACCCAGGCACTCTGCCTAATACAGTGGCCCTCCATCAAGATTAGTGCCACTCACCATGCCCACCATTATGCCAATTTAAAGTAGAGCAAGAGGTGGGCCTGGTGACACAGGCCTGTAACCTAAGGTATTGGGGATGCTGAAGCAGGATGAATGTAAGTTCAAATCCACCTTGGACAACTTAGAGGAACTCTGTCTCCAAATAAGAAAGAAGGCCAGGCATGATGGCGCACACTTTTAATCCCAGCATTTACAAGGCAAAGGCAGGTGGATCTTCGTGAGTTCAAGGCTGGCCTGGTCTACACTGTGAGTTTCAGGCCAGCCAGAGATACATAGCTACATAGTGAAGGGCAGGTAGCTCAGTGGTATTCTTCTCTAGCACAATCCATGAGTTCAATTCTCAGTAGCTCAAAAGAAAAGAAGAGAAGAGAAGAGAAAAGAAAAGAAAAGAAAGGAAAAGAAAAGAAAGGAAAAGGAAAGGAAAGAAAAAGACGGAACCAACTTTGATCTGTTCCATAGCCACCCTTTCCCAGATAATCATTCTCAAGGAAGACTTGACACGGGTCCACCATGACAGCCTTCTTCCCAATCCTGTACTTCCGTGGATGATTCTCTGAGTCCCCATAAGGAAGGAGCACTGGCCCTCAGGGGACCCAGGAAGAAGAAAGGCACAGGCCACCCAACCCTCTCATCTGGAATAGATGCAGAAGAGACAGGAACCTGACGTTGCTCAAAACCATCTCTGAGGCCCCTAGCTCTCCATAGTCCGCACAAGGCAGCTGTGTGCTATCTGCTATGCCAGATGCGCAGCCCACCTAAACCGTGGGTGTCAGTGAAAGTAGCTGCCTCTACAGCACACCCAACTATGCCCTCCCAGACTTTGCCCTCCCAGACTGTGCCCTGATGACCCCAACTCTCTACAGAAAGGAATATGTAAAGAGAAAAACAAAAGCCAGAAAAGTGAGAAGACCCCCAACCCCTAACAACCAAGCCTCCATTGGGTCAGGACTGGAAGTTGGTTGGGTTTGTTGCTTGCCCTTCATTGGCCCAAACAGGCTGTGGAGGCGTCCAGGAGACCTGTGCAGACGCACATCCTGTGGTGACACAGCTATATTAAGATCAATCCATTGTGCAACAAACATTTGAATCGTTCACAAAGCCCTAAGTGCTTGGATTTGAATATTCATGAGAAGCTGCCCAGAATGACTAAAATACATGCATACATGTGTATATATAGTCAGAAAGCAAGACAGCCCTGGGGGTGAAGAACAACAAAAGGCAATTTGCCACTCTGATGAGAGGGCGCAGCAAGTGTGGGGCTTTGTGCTGGATTCATTGAAGAAGACTCATTCATTCACCATTGATGTAGGAAGCCAGAGTCACCGGCAGCTCCGCCCACACCATCACCTAGTCTACCAAAGCCAGAGCCACCAGGAGCTGTGCCCACACTATCCTCTTAGTCATACCAAAGCCAAAGTCACCAAGAACTCTATCCACACCATGCCCATAGTCTATCAAAGCCAGAGTCACCAGGAGCTCTGTCCACACCATCCCCATAGTCTTCCAAAGCCAGAGTCACCATGAGCTCTGTCCACACCATGCCCACCATCTTCACCACAAACTCAAAGGGGTTTTTCTTCTTTTTTCATATTACAGATGGGTAAGCTGAGGCTATTTGGTCAGTTCCATAGAGAAACTGGAGCTGAGAGGGCTCTGGCCTCTACGTCCTGCCTTCTCCATGCAGGGCACTATCTCCGATGCTAGGACTCACGCCATCCACTTGATCTTCCAGGCTCAGACTCCACAGACCCATCAAGGCAGAACTGGGGGATCTCAGTCAGTAGCAGAGTGCTTAGGGCACAAGCGTGACTTTAGTCCCTAACATCCATGTAAAAAGCTGGGTGTGGGCAGGCATGTTTGTAATCCAGCACCAGGGAGGCAGAGACAAGGGCATCTCTGGGGCTCGCTGGTTTGCCAACCTAGCCAAACCAGCAAACTCAAGGTCACAGTGAGAGACCCTGCGTCAGAACAAAACAGCAACAGCAAAAAGCTGGATGGTGCCTGAGAGAGGATGCCTAGTTATGCTGTGAGCTTCACATATACGTGTGTCTGGGGACACACAAACACACACACAGACACACATGCACAGGTGCACAAATACACACACACACACACACACACACACACACACACACACACACACACAGCTTCTGCTCCCTGGAATTCTACACAACATGAGCCAGTGGGTAGGAATATGAGTCAGTGTGAATAAGGAACCATCAGAAAAACAAAGACTTCCTGGAAATGAAATGCCATCGTTCCCAAATAAACCAGACAACTAAAGAGGGGATAAAATGGACAGAGTTGAACTCCAATAATAAAGATGGGAAAGTCCATGGAATTTTCAAACAGAGCAGAAGGGAAAACCAAACACAAAAATCCCAAAAGCACACACGAAGTTAATTTACACGTACGATTGATCTTTGGTTTTTAGAAAGAATCCTTGAATTTAAAAAAAGAACAGAAGGAAAAGGAAAACGAATCAGCACTAGGAACCCACCCCTCTGGGCTAAAGAAAGACTTACATGTTCAAAGTTCCTTCCAAACACAGAATGGCAAAGGCTTACTTTCTAAGTAAAATTCATGTTCAGAAAGAAATTGCCAAATTCTAAAGACACAGAGAATCCTAAAAAGCCTCTGGAGTGAAACATCAAATGATTCTGTGAAATGGTCCCCCATAAGCTCCTGTGTTTGAACCTGTGGTCTCCACCTGGTAGTGGTATTTTGGAAGCCTGTGGCCTAAATAGCGGAAGTGGGCCACTGAGAGCCGGCCTTGAGGATGATATGAGCTTTGGGTCCAGGCTCTCTGCTTGCAGATCTGCTGAGATGTGGATGATTGTGTCACAAGCTCCTGCTGCTCTAGGACAAGCCACTCCAGCCACCATGAATGACTTCCCCTCAAACCATAGCCGAAATAAACAGATCTTCCCTCAAGTTGCTTCCGTGGGGTGTTTGGCCACAGCATGGAGAAAAGTAGCAAATACAGCCTTACAGAAAAACAAGATGTGGATCGGATAACCTTGCTGACTGTGGGCCCTGTGTGAGAGCAAACCAAAGACAAACACGTGGACTGAATGTCTGCTCTGCACAGACGTGTTATGAGAGACACACTCAAGCACGGGTCTCCCGCAAAATGAATGATAATCCAAGAAGGAATTTAACAGGCTAGCTGAGTACGAGAAAGCCACCCACCACACCCAAGTGCAGGGTGGAAAAGCTCTAGACCTTGAGATTTCACAAATCTAGTCAGGAATCTAGAAGATTCTGCAAAGAATATATTCCGGAGGAAACACTCATTGTATTTAACAATCACTATAGTAACTGGTTAGCAAGGAGAAGGCCTGCCAAAAGCCCGAATTCATGGCGTGTGCATTGCCCCTGCCTCTCTGTGCCATAAAATTGTTCCCCTTCCTGTGTCCGAGATGAGGGATGGTTATGCAATCAAAATGTTTTGAACTCTGGTCATTCACTTAAGTTTGTTTGGTCACGGCAGAGAGATAGCCATCGGCCCAGAGTTTTATAACTTGGCATGGCTGCGAGGGGCAGAGGGGCCTCTAATCTCACTTCCCAGCAGTGAAGGACAAGGGTAGTGATGAGACCGTAAGTGTGGGAAAACAGAAGTTTGAGCTTGTTATATAAAGCAGCGGAGGGATTGAAGAAGTAGTTAAGTATGCTTGGCAGAGCCTGGGGCTGCAGGCAATCTTTATTAGCATACTGTGCTGAAGTGACTCACTCTCCAGCTTCTTACAGAGCACCTACTATGTGACAGACATCGGGCAGCGTGCTGGGGATCCAATGGTAAACAAACCCTCATCCCTGTCCTCAAAGAGCTGGACAGCCTGCTGGGTGAGAGAGAAGTTCACTGCGTTAATTAGATATCATATCAACGAAAACAAAGCCGCAGGTGTGATACGTGAAAATGGAGAGACCTGGGGTCCAACCAAGCGCAGCTTCCAGGAGCCAACTTAGCTGGGGACTAATTAAAGAGTCATCTGGCTGAAGCCAGATCAATAAGCAGAAAGGGGTGATGAAAACCTCTCTGCCAAGGAAGCAGAAGAAACAAAAGCTCTGTGGTAGAAAGGGACCAAGCAGTAGAGATGGCCAAGAGGAAGTAGAAAGCCAAGGTCCTGGAAGGTAGAGCACAAGGGACCAAATAGAGATGGCCAAGAGGAAGTAGAAAGCCAAGGTCCTGGAAGGTAGAGTACAAAGGACCAAGTAGAGATGGCCAAGAGGAAGTAGAAAGCCAAGGTCCTGGAAGGTAGAGCTCAAGGGACCAAGTAGAGATGACCAAGAGGAAGTAGAAAGCCAAGGTCCTGGAAGGTAGAGTACAAGGGACCAAGCCTTAGAGAGGGGATTGGGAGGTAGCAGTGTTGGGTAAGTGGTAGTGCTCCTGGCTGCCTGAGGCGGCTATGCTGATGGAGGAGAGTGCTGGATGTTGTGGTGGTGAAAGAATCACGAGCCATGGTTACCTTTCTAGAGCTTTATTAAGAAAGAGAGGGGGAGAGAAAGAAACTGCACAGAGGGGAGAGAATATGGATGGAGAGGGGATATGGAAGGAGAGGGCATGCCCATGTTTTAGGCTGGGACGCCATTGCAGGCTGGTGATGTAATTAAGTACATAATCCTTACAAGTAGAAAGCCAAGGTCCTGGAGGGTAGAGTACAAAGAACCAAGCAGTGGAGAGAGTGGCCTGAAGGTAGATCCACACACCCACAAGGACTGCTGGAATGATTTCATTCTAAAAAGCATTGCTGTCTTCTGTTCAAAGGATGGAATGAAACGAAGTTCTCCAGCTCATTCCATGAGGCTGGCATAACCCTAACACCAGCCCCAGAGAAAAGATGGTGGCACTAAGCAAGAAAACCAAAATAAGCCAATCTCACTGGTCAATGTCTGGGAGACAATCTTAAATTTAAAAGTGTTTTATTAGCAAATAGAATCTAGGAATGAATTAAGAGTGGGGAAAAAAAGTCTTATGACCACACAGGCTTTAGTCCCAAAGTGCAAGGACACATGAACATTAGAAGGTCATTTAATCATTACATCTCTGTAGGGATATATTAAGGAAATGGAAGTGTATGGTTTTGATAAAGTATATGGTGCTGACAGTAGCCTTCACAAAATGTCAACGTTCAATCTTTCTTTCAAACAACTAGGGAGCCAGCAGGGGAATGAAGGTTCTTGACTTGATGAAGGCTGTCTACCGACAGACCACCACCCTCACCAGAGAATAGCTATTGGAGGACCACACAGGATCCAAAGTGCCCACTCACACAATGATGAGGCAATTGGCTTAACTACAAAAGCAAAAAAAAGGGGGGGGGGAGAAATGGCTGTTCTTTCTGAAATTACTAAGTCAAAAAAAAAAAAAAATCAACTGCAAAGCCATCAGAGCTAAGATGGGTCCAGCAGGGTACTGATCCTCACGTGGGCCAACCACAGCAGCCCAACAGCACCAGAGCATGTTACAAATGCAGACTCAGGCTGTCCCTGGCCCCCTGGTCTGGCAGTGAAACAGAACAGAGCACCAGCATGGGGTAATGGTTAATACTGTCAGCCTGACAGGGTTGCCCAGGAGGTGAGCCTCTGGGCATGTCTTGTTTCTAGACTGCTTAACTGAGATGTGAAAACCCACTCTGAAGGCAAGCAGCACCGTTGACGGGCCGAGCATCAGCATTTCTCTGCTTCCTGACTGTGATGAGTGTAATCAGCTGCCTCACAATGCTGCCACCACACCTCCCTTCGGCAAACGGACCCCACATAAACCCTTTGTCCATTGGGTTTCTTCTGTCTGGTGTTCTGTGACAATGAGGGAAGGAGGCTTGTTTTGGGGTTCCCAGTGTGGCTGTGAACTGATCAAGACACTATTCTAGAGCAGAGCTGAACAGTGGTAGCAGAGGATAGCCCAGAGATATCCTAGGGTAAATGACACTGAAGCTAATGATCGAAGAAAGGAGAGTGGGATGAGAGAAGATGGCAGAGGGCAGAGGGTCCAGGCAGAGACCCCTCGAGGGAAGCAGACAGGACAGAGAGTGTGCTGGTCAGTTCTTGCTTGCTGTGACAGATATGACAAATATCCGAGAGAAACTACTTACAAGAAGCAAGAGGTGTGCAGGTGAGGTGGTTCATTGGGTCAGAGTATTTACTGAGACAGCAAAGCGACTGTCACTCAAATCCCCAGAACCCATGTAAAAGCCGGGCATGGTCAAACATGTCTGTGACCCCAGGAGTCAGGGAGAGGAGACACACAGGAAGGAGCTTTGAATCTGAGTAGTTTTGCTCCTAAGGGATGTTTGCAGTGTCTAGGGACTTTAAGGGTGTCATCCCCAGATGAAGAATGAGGAATAAAGTCACTGGCAGCAAGCAGTCAAAGACCAAGATGATGCTGAATACCCAGCCATGTGTAGAGTGGCCACGTGATACAGAACTGTCAGACTCAAAGTGTCCACAGCGCTGATGCTAAGGACCCAAATTCCTAGAACCACATGCTTGTAGGCATGTAGCAGGCTGGAGAGGGAGGGTGGTGTGCATTCGGAGACATATTCTAAAGAGCTGAGATGCTCCCCCAGAGCAATTGAGAGCCTAGGAAAGCTTTGCATTTCAGATGGAGCTGCTGACCTCAGGTTCTAAGATACCAAGGATCTCTGACAAGAAGAGCCTACTGAGTCCCCAAAAGACCAACAGGGCAAAGACAATGTCTGGGACACGTTCCCAGTAGCTTCTCAACCACCCTGATTGCACCGGTCATGCTGGAGGCAGCCTGGTATGTGGACCACACATCAACAGTCAGAGCTAATGGAAGCCTATTTTCCTTCCCCCCAGCCTCAGAGCTGTTGGACTGGGATGATTCAGAGATGGATGCCTCCATGGGGCTCCTTTTGCTGGGCATCAGCTCTGATAAAACACTGTCCCTCTCACCAAACCTCAGCTCACCATAGGCTTGGTGTTGCACTCACTCAAAAGCACTCAGGCCTAGGCAAAGCTGGGTTTAGGGTTTCTTCCAGTCCATCCCATGGCGGCATAGGGTGTTAGATACTCTCCCTGCTCTATAGACGGTTGCTTGGTATGGTGGTTTGAATAAGAATGACCCATCATAGATTTGAACACTTAGTCATCAGGGAGTGGCACTACTTGAGAAAGATTAGGGGGTGTGGCCTTGTGGAGTAGGGGTGGCCTTGTTGGAGGAAGTGTGTCACTGAGGGGGTGGGCTTTGGGGTTTCAAAAGCTCAAGCCAGGCCCAGTGTCACTCTCTCTTCCTGATGCCTTCAGATCCAGATGTAGAACTCTCAGCTCTGTTCCCCACCATGATGATAATGAACTAACCCTCTAAAACTGTAAGCCAGTCCTAATTAAATGCTTTATTTCATAAGAGTTGCCGTGGTCACGGTGTCTCTTTAGGTCAATAGAACAGTGACTAAGACACTTGGTAAGAGATAGAGATAGGCATCAACAATCAATGAAATAGGTGCTTGAAGGACAGAGCTAGAATGAGTGCTCAGGAACAGTCCTGGGGGGGCGGGTGACCCAGCATCTGTACCTGAAAGCACAGCTAGATGAGGGTAGGGTCCCTGCCACCTTTCTACTACCTCGAGGTGCTTGGCAAGCCTGAGTGGAAGGCAGCTGCCTCCTCCACAGTTCTGTGACACCAATGTCCTCCTTGCTGGAACCTCTTCTCCTGCAGTGACCACCCCCCAGAAGCCTGGGCCTGTTCCACGGATTACACAGCTCTCACAAGCATAGGAATGGCGTGGCCATAGCCTGTAGAGGCAATGGGTATCTACTGGGGGCAAATTCTTGACTAAAATTGGTGCTAGCAGTGGAGAGCCAAGAGTGGTTATTCATGGTTCCCCTCCCCCTGCTGCACCCTCTTCTCCCACTTCCCACCCTCCCTTCCTCCTCTTCCAGGCCATGAGAGGTAAGTGGGTTTGCTCTGCCGTGTCACCACACAACAAAGCAATAAGCCTAATCAACCATGGACGTCTCTGAAAGTGAGAGCCAAAAATAAACCCTTTCTCTTTGTAAATTGACTGGGGTTTTTAGCCATAAGGACAGAGACTATGAACCACCGGAAGCCTGCTGAGTTGGAAGGGAGAAGTGTCACTAGTGAAGTATTTTCATTCTTAGAAGCCGGTGTCCCCACCCAGCTGACGCCGATCTGACAACCTTTGGGGGCACTACTCTCCAGTGCAGACTCAGGAGAGGCCTTTGCAGCCACCATATGGGAGGACAACCAGAGGGGAGGAGTCCCAGAGGATGCAGCAGGGTCAGTAGAGACATAAGGCTGGGGACATTTTCCCTAACTGCAGCTGTGAAGGCAGCCTGGCCATTTGCCCAAATAGCCCTTCCTGACCAGAGGACATAGGAAGTGCTCCAGGCCAGGGGCGACTTGATTGAATGTTTTCCAAACATGAGCTCTTAACACTCTCTCATAAAGGGGTACTTGGGTAGTGTAGATTCATGGCTCACCAGTCTATGAGCTTCAGACATGACTGTTCAGAGGGTCCTCATGGGGACTTTCAACTATATTCAGTGTCCGACACACAGAGAAATAAAATGAATGCTATGGTGAACACCCAAAGGACCACACACTAAACGGGACAGTTCCTAGCATTTACTCTATCTTGCTGGACCTTTGAAACATGATGTGCATACAGTCCCCTTGAGATCTCAGCACTGCTCTCCAATGATAAAGTGAGATGTTCTTCGTAGCCATGATGGGGTCCTGGCACCTGACAGTGTCCACAGGGTACCAGGCATGTCCTAAGACTGTCCCTACTCCTGCCATGGGGTTCTGCATTGATCAATGATAAGGGCCAGCAGACACCTAATGGTCACATCTGGCCATGGTCTTGACTGGGTCCCAGGAGCTC
This sequence comes from Onychomys torridus, assembly GCF_903995425.1. Lineage (NCBI taxonomy): Eukaryota > Metazoa > Chordata > Mammalia > Rodentia > Cricetidae > Onychomys > Onychomys torridus. The sequence continues at coordinate 46,668,907 of NC_050463.1, forward strand.
CGTGACCTCTGGTCTTTCCGTCCGCAGTCATCTGGTCCGGTTGCTCCCTGCAGCTATGTGAGGAGGAATGCCAACTCCCACCCCAGCACAGGCAGTAGACGATGAGAATGTTCTCATGGCTCTTCCTGGGCAGCGTGGTCCACGCCAGGCAGAGGAGAGGACTCTGTACTGTAGCTGCAGAGAACACTGATGCTGCTTCTGGTTCTTGGGGCCTCACCTCAAAGTGACGGGACTCACTCAGAGGAGGGAGCACATCTGGGAGATAGGAGGGGACATTAGCCTTCCAGGACCTTTCCCTGTACCCCCTTTCTCCCTTCTCTCTGAATCCAATTCCTTCCATAGAATGCTTTGAAACAGAATAGAGGGTCACTTCCTGCCCCTTGCACAAGCTCAGGCCATCATCCCCCAGAAACAGAAAATGTTGGGTCTACAGGGCAGCCAGAAGGTTCCAGCTTCACCCTATGTAGCCTGGATCACCCCAAAGTCCAGTCACTGTCCCGTGCCTCAAGTCTCAGCCCTTTCCCATGTACCAAAGGGATTCTTAAAAGTGCCAAAGGATCAAGTCATTGATTAGCTTCATCCCTTGGTGCTTTGGGGTGTGGTCCACATTCCTTCACGCTCCTTGGAGTCTCCAGGAGGAAATTTCTTTTTCTCACATCCATTCTCACTTGAGGGTGCTGAGCGTCTGGTGTAAACATCCTGAGGGGCTTTTCTCTGGGGGGAAGTCACTGCCTGAGGCTCAGGGAATAGGGGTGAAGATGCATCCGGCCATCAAGAGCCCAACAGCCATTGGTGGAATTGAAGGGTAGGAAGGACAAGATCAGCTCAGCATGCAGAGTGATAACAAAGGTTCACTGCAGAAAGATCGATTGCACACTCAACACATGCTAGACACTACTGTGGGTCCCAAGATGTGATCCTGAGAAACATCAGGGTTGATGTCTGAGGCCCCCACCAGGATGCAACACTCCTGGGCTCCAGTTGGTCAGTTCAGAAGGACCCTTGGGGCCTCCTGTCCTCAAGTTCTGTGGCCTTCTGGTCTTTGGAACAGAATGTTACTGAGACTTCTCAGGATGGAGGACAGATCTACTGGTGGCCCTGTGCTGGAAGCCAGGTTCTCTGGGAGAGGGGAGAGCTATGAATGGAGACAACTGCTTCAGGAAACAGTGGACTTCCTCCTTTCCTTCTGTGGGAAGAGATGCACACACACAGACACAGACACACACCTGGACATGGACACACAGACCAACACATCACACAGACACACACACACAGACACACACAAGGACATGGACACCCACATATATACAGATACATGAACACATACATATATAGAGACACACACACATACACACACATGAGGTATTGTACACTCAACATGTGCTCTCTAATATGGCATCATGCTCTAAAAGGCCAAGAGGTCTTTGGGAAGGTCAGAAATGACCCAGCCACTGTGTGTGGAGTGCTGTGAGGCTGGCGAGCCCACACTGAGTTTCACCACACTGGGAAGCTGCTTCTTTAGGCGAATTTCTAAAACTAGCCTGACTTGGCCAGGTCCTCCTGTCACCATCAGTGAGTGGGGTGGGGATGGACTGAGCAGGAAGTGAACATAGAGACCGGGTTGGGGGGTGGGGACTAGTTCCCACAGCCACCGCAGCTTGGGGGTGCCAAGAAGTCACATAACCTCACCATAGTCTGCCGCCTTCCTGTAGAGGGATGTGAGTGAATTCCTAGAGTTTCCACAGCATGGATTCCGTCCCACTGCACCAGCAAAGCACCCCGGGGCAGCATAACCTCTGACTGAGAAAGGATGGTGGTTGGCAAGGGAATGAAAGGAAAGAGTTCTGATTGATGGCTAGTGGGGCAGAGGGTGCCAAGGACAGCAGGGACCTCCAGGGCACACCAGTGCACACCAGTGGGGCGTGTGACAAAGCTTGGGCCTAGTGTAGTGAAGAGGGAGAAGAGGAGATGAGGGAGAAAAGAACTATGATGGGCTCAGCAGCCCCCCCTTTCCACCTGGCACTTGGGGAGACTCCAAAGAGCAGTAGAGAGGTGTGGCTCACACCCCCATTCTCACACAGGAGCAGGGTAGACACTCTCAAGGGTCCAGCTTACACAAAACCTCCCAATCGGAGTCACTGGCTGGGCCTCCCCTGTATTCAAGACCAGGGTGCCCTCACACAGCCAAGCCTGTCGGCGAGGAACGAGATAGCCGGGGAACAGGACACGGAGGGTGCTGCTCCTGACGGCTGAGCAACTGTGCACCAGCAGAAGCTGGGCATGTGTGCAAACGTTTATGCCTCCCCCAGTCTGGGCTGTCACTGTGCCAAGCCCAGCCTGTCTTTCCTGCCATGCTTTTGACAATGACAGTGATCCTAGTGTGGTAGTGTGTGTGTCTGGAGAGAAATCCCACCAGGACATGGTCATCTACTATAATCAAGCCCATATCGGGAAGGTACTTGCAGCTGTGCCGAATCAGGGGTCAGTGGTGGCGGCTGTAGGCCTTGGTTCCTAGGGAGGGATGGTTTCCCAGGCCTAGGCAGTTGTTTGGCCCACATGGATGACTTCTCTGTGTGACTGGAAACAATTTCCTGTCTCTTCTGCCAGGAGGGGGATGGTGGATGGGTGGGGGTCACACCTTCCAGCTCTAGGCACAGTACCTACCTCTGCCATCAGTACCAGCCTATGGCTTCTGCCCTTTGGACCCCAGTCTCCCCACTGGTAAAGCTAAAGCTAACCCATTCCTTAGAGGAGTTGCAGACAGCCCTGCCCTCACAAGCCTGGATGGCTGAGAGCCTCACAAAGGAAGATAATGGCTAAGCGCGGGATCTCTGGTTTTTGACTGGTCCTCTCTCCTTTTGGAAGCCCACATGGTCTCTGCAGCTGTGTCTTGGGCTGCTACAGGCACAGGAAAGAATTTGTATATGTTTCTGTTGGGGGGGTTCCACCTTGGATATATGGGTGTCGGTGAAATCCTCACTCTTCCGATAAAACGCGCCGCCAGGCACACAGTGCAAAGAGCTGTCTTCCTACAGGCGACAGGTGGGACGCCTCTGGAAGCAGTGTTTCTCATTTCCCCAGAGGAAACCTGTGACATCAAATCATGGTGGGAAGAGGGGCGGGTAGCAGCCGTTCCCACAGAGTGAGAGAAGGCAAGAGCTGGGTCTTGCAAGCACCGCCTCTCCAACTAAAGCCCTAAGAGGTCTGCGAACCAGTGGCTGTCACCGCCTCCGAAAGGCCATTGCTCATGTCTTATCTGCCTCATCAGCTCTCCCCAGGGAACAAATCTTGTCATGATCTGAGATACATCCAGACTGAGGCTGTAGCTCCTTGTTATGTGGCCAGGATGGAACCTGCATGCCACGCAGCCACACATCTGCCCAGAGTGGCTCACTGGAGGAAATATATTGACCTCTTTTCTTACCTTACAAAACACCCCCACTAAAGCCAATCCATCACTGCTAAGGGGATGCCTTCCAGAGACTGGATGGCAGCAACCGTCACCTTATTAAGAAGCTGGGTCAGTCCTGAGGTAGGGCCCTGGGATCTGGTCACAACTGCTGCTTGGGGGTGGGGGTGAGGTTTGGGTCGCCCATCTTCAGACAAGCAAGTCAGCTGAGGTTCGATCTGGTTCCTGCCACCACCACCAGCACCAGCACCAGCCTATGGCTTTAGTTGTCTGGGTCTCAGTTTGCCCATCTGTAAGATGAACTGACCAGTCTCCTTCATGTAGTTATTTAGAGACCCAGTGAAATGGTTTGTGAGTGTGTCACATGTCCTTTCCTTTGGGGGTTAGGAATCAATTTGTATTTACACACATACACAATTCTACTCTAAATGGCATGAGTGTGCACTCTAGATGTCAACAGAAGCAGAACAAGGTAGCCCTGTGACCTGACGGTCTGTAAGGAACAGCTCAAAGACTGTGACTCAGGACCAGTTTCCTGTCTATGCAAGGAGGGTGTTATACTCAACAATACCTCATTTTTCTGTCAACATAAGCTTTCCACGACCCCAAAACATTTTCTTGCTCTTAACAGATGTGGGCAGGCTATGGTATGGTGAGTGACAACCACCCAGGAGGAGGTACAGGTGAGCAACATCCCTAGAAGAGAGATGTGAGGAGACAGTGTCCGGGAGCCAAGGTGGAGGGGAGGGGCAAGCCTGGACTGCAGGGAGCAGGCTGCAAGGGAAGCCAGGCTGGGAGTTTTCAGAGTACAGGAGATGGGGAGCTGAGGGCCTGCGGCACAGTAAGGAGAGAGAGAGAGAGAGAGAGAGAGAGAGAGAGAGAGAGAGAGAGAGAGAGAGAGAGAGAGCGCGAGAGCGCCAGCGGTCTTTGTCCTGCAGTTCCTACTTCACCCTGGGGTGTGAAGGCAGTTACCTCCCTCTCTGGAGCCACCAGCACCCCGGTGTCCCTCCCACAATTCCTGGCTCCTGGGAGAGTCTTGGTTGTTCCTCTGGAAGGACTCCTGGGCATCCCTGAAGCTGCCTTAGTTGTCTTTTGCAGCCCAGGGTAGGCAAACCTCCCCTCTAAGCGCCGTAGAGGAAGTCACTCAGGTTCTGGGGGCCATCTAGTCTACCTCAGTTCTGTCTTGTACTGCCTTAGCCATCACTAACAATCCCCAAACACACAACTAGGCAGGTTAGTTCCAATAACACTTTATTTATGGACAACAAAATTTGAATTTAAAGTACTAGTCACAGGTCACAAAATGTTATTCCTTTGAGGGTTTTTTTTTTAATCATTTAAAAATATAAAACCTATTCTAACATCATGGGTTGTGCAAAAACAGGAGATCCTCCAGATCTAGCCACAGGCTACAATTTACAGGCTTATTCTGATCCGTCAAAGCCAGTTTGTGGACCAGCAGCCCCAGCCTCCAGCTGCATCTGGGAGCTCACTGAAAAATAGCTTTTTGTTTTGTTTTCAGCTCTACAAATCCAAACTCTGGGTTTAATGTGGTCACAGCAACTCATATGCACTTTAAGTTACAAAAATACTGGTGCCAGAGGGTCATTTCAGACATTCTCATTTCACAGGAATGGAGTGTAGCCTGGACTACTCCTGGTTGATACAGCCAAGTTCGAGTACTTGAAACCCAGAGATCTCCCAGTGACTAGGGACTACTGACTCTCACAACCTCCAGGCCACTCCTCTATGACAAAGCTTATCACCATGTAAGGATACACTGCCATCACTGAGCCCCTCTGGGACCAGTGTCCCCCTGGATCCTAAGCTGTGGAGATCTCACAGACGGTCTCCCACTCCCAAATGAGCAAAAGATACTCTTCCCTGTGATTCATTCCCTCCATCCTCATCCCCAGTGTCACTGCCCCAGAAGGCAGGGAAGACAGGAAGATGCCTTCTGCTCACTCTCTTTAAATCCTGAGCTCCACTCTTCCTGGAGCTCTGAGTCCTCAGGGTGGTACCCAGGTCCTAGCTTCCCACGAACTCTTGGGTAAAGGGTATAAAGTAGGCAAGCCAACCTTTCAGCAAATTGACTGAGTCCCAAGAACCCACATACTCAAGTAGACCCTGATCTCCCCTACTTAGAGCCTCCACTTCCTCAGAGCCCAACTTCTTCCTCTGGCCCTGATGGTCACAGGACCTGGTGTCATCTTGGAAAAATGTGCAGAGGAGACACACAGCACAGTTCAGAGCAACCAGTGTCTTAGCCAGCCTGACCAGAGGTGCTAAAGACCTTCAGAGTCCTAAGTGAGAGGGCTGGGGGAAAGGGGGCATGGGGCAGTCCCTGTGTCCCCTTGGACAGCCACTAACATCACTGCTACATGGGCATACTGCTACATCTATCCCAGGTCTGATCCATCTCTACTTGAGCATCTTCTCACTGAAGCCCTGGAGCGAGCATGCACCCTGCAGGACACAATCTCCACTCTCAAGACTTCCCCCTCCAAGTGACAACATCCCACCTCCTGGAGACCGTGCCCTGAGAATCAACAGCCCAAACCGTGGACATTCTGGATAGGCAGACCTAGAAGGCACCCTGAGAAATCAGTCATCCTGTTACTCCTGGGAAAATCTGAGCTCAGGGAAGAGAAAGGAGCCGCCCAGAGTGGAGGCAGGTGGAAGATGCCCCTGTCCCTCCATTTATACCCTCCACCTCCTATTCCACCATAGTGCTCCTTCCTTGGAGCCCTCTCGGCTCAGGTGGGGGGAGGGTGAAGGGCAGGGCTCTCTGGCTCCTAGAAGGTGGAAACCAAGAAAAGGTTAGGCCTCCAGGCCCAGCTCTTAGGCTTTGGCCAAGAACAGCATTACAGTGCCCTGCTTTTGACTGCCCTCCTGCCCGGTCCAGACCTGTGGAGAACACAGTGGGGGCAGCTATGCAGCTCATCCCCTTCCCAGGTAGTACAACAGAAACAGCTCTGCTCGACTGAGCAGAAACTAGTGCAAGGATCAGAACCAACTACTGTCATTCTCCAAGGTCCCCCCCCCCCCCCCCCCCGGACACACAAACCACTGAGGAGCTCAGACCCTACTTTATAGAAGGCCCCTGAACCAATACTGCCTGGTGGTGGAGAGACCACATGGACTCGGCGACAATCAGAACCAGGCCTGAATTCCTCTTCTGTGCAACCCTGAGCCTCAGTTCCTTTACCTGTAAAATGGGGATGCCAGTCCACTAGGGTAGCAGGATAGGAATAAGGGGGAGTGAAAAGGACTGATTCACAGATGCAGCTCTGAGCTAGCTGTCCCACAACCAGGCTCTGCAGCCTCTCCTTCCTCCCCAAGCCTGGGGGAGGCAGCTTTTCCACAGAAGGAAGCAGGAGAGTGTCTCGCGGAATGTGGCAAGGCGCCTTGGAGCTGAACCCTGCCTTACAGCTCTTCTTTAATTAGCTCGCAACTAAAAATAGCTACCCTCCACTCCCTCTGGGGCTGCACACCTCCTTTCTGGCCTGGCACTAGGGTGTGCAGGAGCCACTGGGGGGGTGGGGTGGCAGTGAACTGGAGACAACCCACAACACGGAGGGTAGGCCGAATAGGAAGTTTTATTGAAGAAGACACAGAAGCAGATGTGGGCTCCTGGCGGCCGTTCCTATAGCCCCAAGCGGCTCCGTGGCTCCTGCACTCCCTTACACCTGAACAGCTGGTACCCGTGGAGTCTCACCCAGCCTTGGCAGGGTCTGCTCAGGGGAGGGCAGGGAGACCCAGGCAGCTCCCTTGAAGCCACAGACAAGCCTACTACCATGCCTACCCAATGGTCTGTCCATCCACAAGCCAGAGTAAGTTTTAATGAAGAAGACACAGAAGCAGATGTGGGCTCCTGCCAGCCGTTCCTATAGCCCCAAGCGGCTCCGTGGCTCCTGCACTCCACAGACCCCTTACACCTGAACAGCTGGTACCCGTGGAGTCTCACCCAGCCTTGGCAGGGTCTGCTCAGGGGAGGGCAGGGAGACCCAGGCAGCTCCCTTGAAGCCACAGACAAGCCTACTACCATGCCTACCCAATGGTCTGTCCATCCACAAGCCAGAGTCTGTCCCTGCCTGGGAGCCCAGCCATCACTTGCAGCTCTGGAGTCGGGTCCTATGGTGCTTTTCTGTCAGCAGGGGGATGAAGGTATCACTGTGGGAGAGCTTCAGCCGGCTGCCCCAGCTGGGCCCCTCCCTGGCAGCAGCAGGCTCCGGGGGCAGGGTGTCCAGGTCGCTGCGCGAGCCACAGGGCTTGTCTTCGCTGCTGGAGTTGAGCTCCATCAGCTCCAGCTCATGCTTGGCTGCCGTTTCCAGGACACGCTGTTTGTTGTAGTATCTGACAAAGTTGTTGATGATGGGGTGAATGGGCAAGGCGATGGCAATGACCCCACACAAGAAACTGATGGCCGCGTTGAGCTTGCCCAGTGTGGTCTTGGGGTAGATGTCACCATAGCCCACTGTGGTCATGGTGATGATGGCCCACCAGAAGGACTGGGGAATGCTCTTGAACAGAGTCTCCGGGTGGCTCTGCTCCATGGTGTAGCCTAGGGCGGAAAAGACGAAGATGCCCACGGCCAGGTACATAAGCAACAGCCCGAGTTCCTTGAAACTGCGCTTGAGGGCGTAGGTGAGGGTCTGCAGGCCTGAGGAGTGGCGGGCCAGCTTGAAGATGCGTGCGATGCGCATGATCCGCAGGGCCTGCACAGCCTGCTGCACGTTGGTCAGTTCCATCATTCGTGCGCCCAGGTGCGTGAGTGTGAGGCTCACATAGAACGGGAGGATGGCCAGCACGTCCACGATGTTCATGAAAGACAGAGCAAAGTGCAGCTTGTTGGGCGACGAGAAGAGGCGCAGTAGGTACTCCAGCGTGAACCAACCGATGCAAGCCGTCTCCACGTTCTCCAGCGTCGGGTGCTCCACGCGGTTGCCCTCAGCGTCCACCACCTGCAGCTCGGGTATGGTGCCCATGCACATGACCACGGAGGAGACAAGGATGAGCAGGAAGGATAGAACTGCCACCACCCGCGCCGGGCACGACGACTCGGGCTTCTCCAGGAACTTCCAGACGTACTTTTGGCAGCGGCGCCAGCGCCCCTCGGCCGCGTCCACACCCAGATCGTCCAGGATGAGCTGCACCCTGCGAGCGATCTCCTCCAGCTCCTCGCGCTTCTCGCTCAGGTGGCTCTTGCAACAATCATCCAGGAATTTGAGGTCCACCTTCCAGAAGTCCATCTCGTTCTTGAAGCAGATGGGACAGATGCCCTTTTTCATGTGGACCTCCCCGAAATAGTACACCTCAATAACACACTTGAACGCGTCCGGGTCCCGGTCAAAGTAGAATTCGCGCTTGCCTGGGTCGTAATCGTCGCACAGAGAGAAGATGGTGTCATAGCCACCGGCCAAGCAGTCGATGAGCTCCGCCAGCCGGGTCTCGGGGTACTGGCTGAGCAGGTCTCCGTAGAGCACCTGCCGCACGCCCCCCACATTCACCACGATCTCAATGTCGTCGCCTGCCACCGAGTCCTGGCTGCCAGGCTCCGGGAGGCTTTGCTCGGCAGACGCGTCCATTCTCCCCGCGGGTGCGCTCGCAAGCCCGGGTTCCATGCGCTCTGCTGCCTCCGCCAATGCGCGGCTCTGGGGACAGCAGCAACCTGCTGAGGAGGGCGCTCACAGCCGGCGGCAGCAGGCTGGGGCGCGCCGCAGGGGAGCCATGCACCCGGTGGTGGCAGCGGCGGCGGGGCTGCGCGCGGGCATCCAGGCGCGCCGGCAGGGGACTCTGCGGCCAATGGCCTCGGTTGTTCGGGACACTCACCCTCGACTCCGGATATGTTGCTTCAGCTCGGTCCGGAATAAGACCAGGCTCCCCTCGCAGGCAGCGAGCGACCTCCTTCCCCAGGCGAGCAGGCAGCGTCGGCGGGTCAGCCCAGGAGCTGCGCGATCCGGATGTGCGGAGAGCGAACTTGGACTGGCTTTGCCAGAGCCCTTCGGAAACACAATAGGAATTCCAGCCTGACGTCAAACGCTTTGCTACTGTACCCTCTTCTGGTGAGATTTCGCACCACACGCGCCGCGACTGCCCAGGAATGAGTTAACCCTTGGGCAGACCTGCACCGTTGCCGCCACCGAGGTACTGCTACCGGCTGCGCCTGCGGGCTCAGGGGTTACGACCCAGGGCTTTGAGGTCACACGGGCTCTGACCCGCTGCTGAGTCCCTCCTGCACCGCTAGGTGAGAGGGGAAAGAGGACTTCCTCTGCCTGTTGCTCACCAAGGCAGAGGCCGCTGCTCACTCCTTGGGCACATCCCTTCTGTCCCAGGCTTCAGTTGGCCCTGGAAGGGTTCCTGACACTCCCGGAGCGCTGCCTTGTTGTTGATGTGACCTTGTCCCCTACCCTTACAACTGTCTCAGCTTCCATGGCAAAAAAAGAAAATTGTTCCATGTTACAAGATGAAAAGGGAGGAGAGCTTAGCCATCCCTTAACCCAGGGCTTTCCTGCTGGCTTAGCTGCTGACTTACACCCCATCACCACTAGGCTCCCAGAGTCCCTGTGCCCACCATCCCCCCCACTCCTCTGAAGGAAGTTAGATCTTCCAGTCGGATGCTCCCACACTCCTTCTCATCTTTCCTGGGGCTGAGAGCATCTCTGGTTCCAGCCCACAGTTCTTACCACCAGGATTATCAAACCTGGACCCATCCATGGCCCAGAATTGGGTTTAAAAAATGTAAGCCGGCCCAAGATACAGCTCCGTTGGTAGAGTCCTCGCCTAGCGTGCTCACGGCCCTGCGTTCACGCTCCCACACCACATAAACTGGCCTGGAGGTGCTTGTCTGTGATCCCAGCTTTTTCTTCACTTAGGAAAGGGAGCCAGGAAGAGCAGAAGTTCAAGGTTATCCTCTAGCATGGGAGGCTATCTTGGGCTAGAGATAGTCTCAAAAAGAGGAAAAAAAAAACGGTTGGAAGGATGAATAGGCAGAGCCAGGAAGAGGGGTGAATGGCACAGTGAAGCTTTTCTGCTTGATCGTGTGGCGGCAAACATGTCATCCGCATCCACAAACATTTGTCAAAACCCCCAGGCGCACATCAGCAAGAGCGACCCTCAAGGACTCCGTGGGCGGAGTGCGTGGTGATGCTGCTCTGTCCCTGTAGTTTCCTCAGTTGTGACAAGCATTCCACTCCCACAGGGATGTTCACAGTGGGTGATGCTGGCCGTGGGGGAAGCTGTGGAGACAGGGTCTGGGAAAGTGCCTTCCCCCTCCCCACCAAGAGTGCTGGTTTAAAAAGACTATTAAAATATACTCTATAAGCTGGATGTCTCAGACACTCAAGATGATGTCTGTTCATGAATCATGAAGCTGGTACACGGGGCCACTGGCAGTGAACGATATAAAAACTGGGCACACTAAAACACAGCACACACAGTATTATTTGGGGGAAACGCCTCACAGTATTTATTTCATTTCCAACCTATGATGTGCTGCTCAGAAAAGGAAATCGGGGATGAGAAAGGTTGGGTGGCGAGAACGGTTAACACCAATATAAGAGAACTGTGTACCCAGCACTCTGGGTGCTTTCCATTTTTCTTACTCAGTCCCCAGCTGCTCTCTGAGAACTGAAGACAGCAAGTAACTGCCACCATCACCCACTACACCTGGGATCCAGGCTGCTAGGCTCGGAGGCCCCTTTCCTTACTGTAACCCACCGTCTCCACACCCTTAGATCCGTCTGGTCTATGCTATCCCCCTTCTCACCTGCCTCCAATTGTTCCCTGTCCAGGCAGGGTCCAGTGCAAATGGCATCTACGTCTGAGCTTAATCGACTTAAAAGACCCATTCCTCACTCACGTGTTCACTGAGGTCCTGTGCATGTGTGCATGCCACTCCCACTCTGGGTAAAGAGAGTCACAACTCTACTGGAAATTTAAATGCTATTACAGTTAAGGGAACACATAATGAAAGGGGGTACAAAGATGTACGGGGGCGGTACTTCCTGAGTTCCCCATAGCGGTACTGTCAGGATGCCAGCTGCTTGGAAGAGGAACATACAAAAGCTAGGTGTTCGGGCCTGGGATCGTACTTCAACCGGCAGAGTGTTTGCCTAGCATGCGTCAAGCCCTGAGTCCCACACTCAACATGACATAAAAACTGGACGTGGTAGAGACAGAAGGATCGGGAGTTCAAGGCTATCCTTGCCCATGGAGTGAATTTGAAGTCAGCCTGATACAAGACACCCTATCTCAAAAAGAACCCAAACTCACAGCGTTCACTTGGTTTGATGTCATGGTGCCTGATGGAACGTCAGCCACCACCCTGGGTACCATCACTGTCTTCAGGTGCTCTCACGAACCCCAAGACTTGTAGACACCTTACCAGCGCAGAAGAGGCTGTGGGTCAAAATTATTCTCCAGATTTAATGTACTTAAAAATCCCAAGAAAGGGGCGCAAGTAGGGTAAATTCGGGCTTGACAGGCAAGGTTGTGTTAAGAGCAGGAGCCTTCGCTGGGGTCTCCACAGGAAAAGCCAAGGCAGGATGAAGAATTTAGCAGCTGGAGTTCTCTGGTGGGCTCAGGATAAGGATGGTCTCCGTTGTTTCAGTACCTGGGTCTGGGATGATTTACAGGGGGATACTGGTGCACTGTGGGGATTTGCTAAGGAAGCAGGTGGGACAGGGCTTGGAATTGAATTGGTCACCCTCCCCTCTCTCCCCCGATGGAAAGAACTTAAGAGTGGATATTCTCTTGCAGGGACATTCTCCTCTCAGGCTTTGTGACCCAGATGCCATAGCAGAGACCATGGAGGAACACTGCTTAGGGGCTTGTGCTCCATGGCTTGCTGGCCTGCTGTCTTATGTGATCCAGGACCACCTAACCTACTCAGAGGTGGTACCACCCACAGTGGACTGGGCCCTTCCATGTCAATCATTAATCAAGAAAATGCTCCCGTAGACTTGCCTCCAGGCCAGTCTGGTGGGGGACATTTTCTCACTTGAGGTCACTTCTTCCCAGATGACCCTGGCATGTTGTTGAGTCAACAATAAAACTAACTGGAATAATGAGACTTCTCCATGCAAAGTTGAAAAGCCTGGAGTGTAGGGTGCAGTCTTTCCAATAATAGGAGGGGTGGGTATTGTACCAGATTTGGTGGGATCATCTGGCAACTGACAGCAGGGGGTCCAACTACCTGGCCAGCCTTGAGCTGCCCACGGAAACTCAGGTGGTAGCTGGCCACTTTCATCTACACTGACCCAGACAGTAGCCATTGGCCACCTGGCTTCTGAGTATTTGAAATGTGACTAGTGCCAGGGAAGAGCTGAGTACTTGAGCCTTAGTTGATCTTAGCAACTTTATTAAGACATAACTCACAACACACACAACTGCTCCTGTGTGTGTGTGTGTGTGTGTGTGTGTGTGTGTGTGTGTGTGTACAGGGATGGGGGAGAATTGTTTGGGCACGTACATATGTGCCCATGCAGGTAGAGACCATAGGTCAGCCTTCAATATTTGCTCTAGTAACCCTATCCACCTCAATTTTGCAACACTGTCTCAGACTCACTGATTCAGCTAGGCTGGCTGGCCAGTGAGTCCTGGGGATCTGCTTGTCCCTGCCTCCCTGGAAGTCAGATTACAGGGATGCACCACCCTAGCAGGTGTCTTGACCGGGCATTGAACTCAGGTCCTCATGATTGCACAGCAAACTCTTTACTGACCGAACTATCTCCATGGCCCTGACTTCCTCCTTTTAGTCAGACAGTGACTTTTAGTATATTCATCAATTTGTGCACCAATCCCACCAGTGAGTTTCAGCTCGTTTTTGTCCTGTTTTCATAACACGAGCTCACTATGCAGCCCTGAGTGTCCTAAAACTTACTGTGTAAACCAGGCTGGCCTCGAACTCACAGAAATCCACCTGCCTGCCTCGGCCTCCCGAGTGCTGGGATTAAAGGTTTGTGCCTGCACCACCCAATTCCACTCATTTTTGCCATTCCAACAAACAGCCTTGTACCTTGTGGCCATGAACCCTAGTCTTTTCCGGCCCTAGGAACCATGAGCCTGCTTTCTGACTGCCTGTGGATAGTTTGTGTAAATGGAATCTCATAAAATCCAGTCTTTTGTGACAGGTTGGGTTTTCTTCCAATTAGGATACTTTAAGGCTCTCCCACACTGTGGCAGGCATCAGTTTTCCATCCCTTTTTAAGGCCGAGTCGTAATCACTCTACTGATAAATCACCGCATACCTCCAGCCCTTCGTGGCCAGTGGCCACTGTGTTAGAGCAGGTCAGGTAAACTGGGTGTGAAGAGGCTGTGAGACCTAATAAACAGACTGAAAGCAGTCCAGATCCCAGCCTCGGTCCTGAGCGCTTTACACACCCGAGTCTTTGTACTACAGTGCTACCCACTTAACCCCGCGCGGGCTTATTTCCCACCCTTCAAAGCTCAGCCTGCAGGGTTCATGTCTCTGACACGAAGTCTCCTAGGACTATGCTGCTTCCCTGTGGTCCCCAGTGATGAGGGACCTTTCCCTTGTACACTCACAGAGTCCCCTGCTGTCCCATAGCACAGGCCTGGACATCCAGGGGCTAGGTAGGTGTAATGAGGAAAGGCAGAAGTGGTCACTTTACCATACACAGATTCTGCACAGTTTGAAAGACCAAGAGGGTGTTCATGCCTATGACGGGCTGTCATTCGCTCTGCTCTGCCTCAAAGTTGGCATCAGCAGTTTCTGAGGCATGTCCACAAGAGACGCCTGTCCTCTGAACATGCCATAGCACCATGGGAAGCCTCACTGAGAGGTAAGAGGCACCAGGGTGCTGAGTGGAATGGGACCCACAGCTGGCGGAGGGGTTGCTGTGGGGCCACAGCTGGTAGAGGCGGGCCTTCCTTCTACAAACAGGACACAGGCGTTTTCCTTCCCATCTACAAGAGGCCGATAGGAAACCAAGCCTGCACGCACCTTGATCTTGGGCATGAAGGCCCAGAACTATAAAACTATGGATGGCTACTGGGGTCTAGATGCTTGGTTGCGTCCTCCTCCTCTGAGACTCCCTCCCTAAAGCCCTCAGGCCAAGCCCTTCTCCTCTGACCATCAACCAGGAGGCTTGAATGCCGTTCCCTAAGTTTCAAAAATGCTCCCCCACTGTGATCTCACTGAAGGTCACTGTTGCACAGACAATCCAGAGCAGTCTGGATCCGTCTAGAATTTCCTGAAGGGCTAAGCAGGACAGACAGGTCCGAGCTGTAGGCTAAAAACAGAAAGTCCCCTGCTGTGGTATGTTTGGTCCTATATTTGACTTCTGTGGGAGTTGTACATTTCATGGCACCATGCAGGGGCCTGGGGGGGGGGGCGAGCGATGGAACAGCCCACATCTTCTATTAGACACCAGCAGTAGTTTTGACTCACCAGCTTTCCAAAAACCCACCGTGGAGTTACAGGTTCTGGGAAGCAATTGTTTGAGCCACACTTCTCTTTATTAAGTGTGTGTGTGTGTGTGTGTGTGTGTGTGTGTGTGTGTGTGTGTGTTTAAAGTTATTGAACAATAGCATTTTGGGGCTACAGAGTGTGCCGTCTTTGTGACACTAATTAAAACCGGCACAGGTATAATTCAGCGATTGTCTAGATGGGGAAGAACTCAGTGCTAATCTGTTCCTCTTTTATGAGCTAGCTAATCAGTTCTGCTCAGTTAAGACTTCTTTGTGTCCTGCTGAATCTAACCGTACCTTCCATTAAGCTTCAACTCTGGGCGACTGAAAACTTAACATTTCATTATTTGCTGGGCCCAGAACTCCCTGCAGAAGGCTCAGCCATCCACGCTTTCCGGAGGTCAAGTGCAGGAGGAAGCTGGAGGGCAGTGATGCCAGGTGGAAAGTGGGTAGAGAAAGAGGCAAGCCAGGATCCCAAGCAAACTTCAGTTTCCACTTGAAATACCCAAGCTGATGTTTTCTTTAATGCCTCAGTTTTTCCATCAGTAAAATGGAACCAGTGACCCTTTTACTTCTTAACTGCAAGATTTTACAGAAACAGCTAAGACACTGCAGGATCTGTAAATGGTCACATGCTTGATACGCAGGCGCAGGTGGAGCAGGAGGGTGGGAGTGAAGGGGGCCTCCTGGCTCCCATCTCAGAGGCTAGGCGAGGTCCACAGACGCTCCGCAGCTCCTCCGCGCTCCCACCTCTGCTTAGCCTCAGAGGTGACTCAAGGCTTGGGATGGTGGGTGGGAGAGCTATGCTGATGATGGTGACAGATCCAGAGAAGTTTGAGCCTTTGTACTATGTTGTAGGTGCACTGGGGCCGGGAAGGGGGAGGGCACCCTGAGCCTAAATCTGGGCTGCTTTGACTTTCAAAGAGAACAGAGGAATGAAGTTTGGAACCAGAAGCCAATCCCCCCCACCCACCCAATGCTATTGTTCAATAACTTTTTTTAAAAGAAAAAAACACATTTAATAAAGAGAAGTGTGGCTCAAATAATTGCTTCCCAGCTCTGGAGTACAGTGGGAGGGGCTGTGGAGTGAGGAGGAAGTGGAGTGGGCGGGTCTGGGAGTGAGGGGGAACTGGGGTGGGCGGGCCTGGAGTGAGGAGGACCTGGAGTGGGCGGGGCTGGAGTGAGGAGGACCTGGAGTGGGCGGGGCTATGGAGTAATACGTAATATGTTCCTTTTCTGTAACAAAGCAGCAATGTGGTTGTTTAATTCACACCTTTTTCTTTCCTGTGTGTGTGTGTGTGTGTGTGTGTGTGTGTGTGTGTGTGTGTGGTGTGAACGTGTGTATATATACGTGTTTACGTGTGTGTGTGTGTGTGTGTGTGTGTGTGTGTGTGTGTGTGGGTGCACATGCGTACAAATGTGTGTGTCCCTGTCTGTGAACCCAAGGTTGACACTGGGTGTGTCTTGGCATTTTTTCCTGCAGATAAAATATTATGACAAAAGCAACTTGAGTCAGAAAGGGTTAAGTACAGCTCCAAGTTACAGCCCATCATGGTGAGGAAGTCAAAATGCCAGGATGGTGAAGCATCCGGGCACAGTACATCCACAGTCACCGCGAGAGAGCAATGCACACAAGCTACTGCCTAACTTACCGCTTCCACCCTGACAGTCCATAATCCGCTGTGTAGGGGATTGATGCCACAGTATTCCCACCTTAACTAACAAAATCAAGTTCATCTCCCACAGACGTGCGCACAGGTCACACTAATCTAGACGACCCCTCCTTGAGACTCCCGTCCAAGGTGATTCTAGAACCTGTCAAGTTGATTGACAATTAACGCTAACCACCACATGTTGCCCTCCTCAGTCCCTCTCCACTTTATTTACTGAGGTTCAGTGTCTTGCTGAACCCAGAGCTTGCCATGTTGGGCAGTCTGCCTAGCTTGCTCCAGTGATCCCATCTCCACCACCTAAGTGCTGGGATTACAGGCTACCAAGTTTGTGCACAGTATATGTGGGGCTGGGAACCTTGTAAGGAGAACACTCTATCCACTGAGCCATCTCCCCAGCCCTAGCTGTAGCTCCTTAAACTGTGGGTTATGACTATCTAAGATAGTAGAATTGAATGTCAGACACACACACACACACACACACACACACACACACACACACACTCACTCAAAAGAAAGGCAATGGTAAAAGGTTTCCAAACACACAATTACCAAAAATTCAAACATCACAGGTGTGATGAATCAGGGTATCTGCTGCCGGGAACACCACTATCTATCACGTGACCTCCCTGCAAACCATGGTTCTAAACATACACATGCACACTATGCACCATGTGTGCCATGAAGCCGCACCTGAACACTGCCCGAACCACCTTGTCTCAGACGCCAGACTGTTACGAGCTATGCCTTACAGCGTTTTTACTGCACATATAGAGCTCTCTACTCTTACAGAAACACAATGGTTTAATTACAGAAAACAAAGACACAATGTTTCCCTAACATCATTTCTCAGCATGAACCAAATTAGTATCTCTTTGGGCTACATCATGTTAGGATGCTTGATTTTAAAAATTATTGTTTGAGTTACTGACTCAAATTTCATTTTTAAAGAAAATTACTAAGTGAATTTTGGCTTGGGATTAGGGCAGAATTTCCAGCGATTCTTGTTATGGCCCAAATGTGCTTCTGCCATTTTGTACTCTGTATTTATGTGAAGTGGTATTCTCAGAATGGACAATTATAAAACCAAAATATTGATCAACACAGAAAAACACTGAAGGTGCTCAGCATCCTACAGCATCAAGTATGCAGCCAAGACTTAATTCTTTATGTAAAACCAAACAAGTACATCCATGTCATTAATATGCTGTGGATGACTTTCTGTATGCTGCAAAAATGTGTTGCTATGATTGACTGATAAATAAAGTGCTGGTTGGCCAGTAGCCAGGCAGGAAGTATAGGCGGGACAAGCAGAGAAGAGAATTCTGGGAACAGGAAGGCTGAGTCAGGTATGCCAGCCTGCCGTCCAGGGAGCAACATGTAGAGGCAACAGGTAAAGACACAGAACACACGGCGACATATAGATTAACATAAGTGGGCTGAGTTTGAGTTTAAGAGCTAGGCAGTGGTGGGCCTGAGCTAATAGCCCAACAGTTTAATTAATATAAGCTTCTGAGTGATTATTTTATAAGCTGTTGAGGGGTCTGTGGGGCTGGGCAGGACTGGAGAAAACTTCAGCTATATTAATATGCAAATTTGCTTTCTTCTTTAGTAAACAGTAAAGTTAAAATGTGTACCAAGGAATTGTTTTAAAATAACATTCCCTGTGATTTATTACCAGTAAATGTTTAATCTGCATATCTATTTGTATGTATCTGTATTCCTGGGATTGTGCAGTGATCTCTTGGGGAGAAAGGGGTCACCAGTAGAACTGGACTTAAACATCCCACATTAGTCTTGCCAGGTCTTCCAGGCTCACAGGTTCAGAAGTGGTGCATCCAGGTTCCTGTTCTCTGGCTTCACCAGATGTTGACTCTAGGCTGAGTCTCAGCTGAGGCTCAGCGTCCTCTTTGGTGTTCATGAGGCAGAGTCCATTTCCTTGCAGCTACAAAACTTGCTGACTCTTCTTTTAGGCCAGTAATGGCATCTCTGACTGCAGGGAAGTTTCAACTTCCTATCAAGTACACCTGACGGGGGCAGGCCCATACAAAAGATTTTCTTACTTTAGACTAGCTCTCTCATAGTGATGTAAGATTACAATTATGTCCTCAAGATGGCTTCACTTTTGCCATGTAAGCCAGTCACAAGTCTGTCTTGTTCACTGTCCTGCTGACACTGAATGACATACCAGTGGGGACAAGAGTCATAGGAATTCTATCTACTTAACTTTTCTTGTAGTTCTAGGGGCTTTTGATAGAAAATAGATGATAGATAGATAGATGATAGATAGATAGATAGATAGATAGATAGATAGATAGATAGATGGATGACAGATAGATGAAGATATAGATAGATGAAAGGTTGATACATTTATAGATGATAGGTAGGTAGAGATATACGTGATAGATGAATGGATGGATGGATGGATAGATAGATAGATAGATAGAGAGAGAGAGAGGGGGATGGACACTATTTTATTTAGTAATGTTTCACAAGCATTCCACAGTAGCATTTATGAAATATTTTTATCTACTCTCCTGTGGCTGGATGTTAAGTTTCTTTCCAATCCTCATGAAAACAATGATGTGTGGTGATATATACTGTGTACCTAATAAGCTTGCCTGAGGATCAGAGAACAGAGCCAGCCACTAGATTAGACACAGAGGCCAGGCAGTGGTGGTACACACGTCTTTAATGCCAGGAAGTGATGTCTGGGCAGAGAAGGTATACAAGGCGTGAGGAGACAGGAACTCACTCTCTTTAGGCTCAGGATTTCGTAGAGGTAAGAACTAGTGGCTGGCTGTTCTGCTTCTCTGATCTTTCATCTCAATATCTGGTTCCAGGTTTTTTATTAAAAGACCATCTAAGATTCCAACAACAATGACGTAAGAAATTTACTCGTAGCCGGGCAGTGGTGGCACACGCTGTTAGTCCCAGCACTGGGGAGGCAGAGCCAGGCGGATCTCTGTGAGTTCGAGGCCAGCCTGGTCTACAGAGTGAGTTCCAGGAAAGGCACAAAGCTACACAGAGAAATCCTGTCTCGAAAAAGCAAAACAAAACAAAAAATTTACTCATTTGTTCCATGTGCTCTTGGGTCTCTGCAGAGTGGATGCTATAGAACTTGCTATGCCAAAACCCAGGCATTTTTAACTTTGACAAAATGAATCAAGGACCTTGAAAACAAAGACCCTCAGTGACAGCCCCTACGTCTTCAAGATGTCATAATTTCTGAGAAAGATTTCAATTTGTTTTTAAATTTTCATTTCCAGCAGAGTAAAACAAGATATGGATATGGATATGTAATTTGTCATTTGACTATCAATGAAAACTCTCTTCATTTAACGTTTTGTTTTATGGTCATTTTTTCTCAATGAATTAGTCATCCACCCAAGAGGCCTTCACAGAGAATGTGACCAGCAAAAACAGTTATGTACAGCCCCTCTTTCAGGTATATCATGTGCCATCTCTCATTCCCCACACATGTTGGACTCTGAGCCAGGCATGGAAAATAAAGACACAAAAATGGCATTGTTCTTACCACCAAGACTGTCCACCCCAAAGGGACATATGTATAGCAAAGTCTAATTTAAGCCACATAAGTTACCTCAAACAGGACAACTAGATCAACAACAACAACAACAACAACAACAACAACGCCACCGCTCAGGGAACATTGTGGAAGAAGAGGCGGAAAGAAGGTAAGAACCAGGAGGTGTGGAGGAGCACCCCAAAATGCTGTCTTCTGCATCTGACACACAAACTCACAACAATGGTGGTTAATTGCACAAAATCAAGCCAGCCAAAGTTCCAGCATAGGTGGGGGAGATCTCTGGCTCTTCCCCTTACTGAGAAGATAGGGGCAATTGATAGTTTCTGAGGGAGAGGGACTCCTTTTCGGGGGGAGGGGTATGGACACTGATGGGATGCCCATGCTCCAGAGGATGCACACACCCCTGCCCACACAGGCAGCACTAACTGAACTAAGTGGGTTACTTAAAAAAAAAAAAAAAAAAAAAAAGAAGAAGAAGAAGAAGAAGATGAAGTTGGGAGGTCCATTGCGAGGACATGGGGGAGGTGGTGGGAAGAAGTGCTGTTATATGTGGTTATATTTCACTGCATACATGTATCGAGTTTACAGGTAAATACTGATAGTTCTTAAATTCCTTCAAAGACATAAACCACCAAACATCACTCAGAAATAACTCAGACCTCATGAGTAGCCCTTTGTCTACTAACCAAACTGGGTTGTCACTATGGCCCTCCCTGCAAAGTAACTCCAGGACCAGGTGCTTCTCTGAGAAATTCTCCTCATGTTTAAAGAAGACATAATACAAATTCTGGGGGAAAAAATCTTTCCAAAAACAGAAGAGCCAACAGTCTCCAATGCCACAAGGCAACGTTGCCCTCATACCAGGACACGGAGCGAGAGAACTAGACTGACGTCCACCGCAAGCAGGGCTACAAAACCTGAGCGAAACTGCTAGCATATCCTCAGAGCTTACTCCTGAGCAGGCCCATGGCATGCCAGACAGTTGACCCTGGTACAGGAGAGACACGCAGACCAGGGGAGCAGAGCGAGAACCCAGCAATAAATCCTCAAACTTAAGGCCAAGTGATTTTCTCTACCCCACGGAGACCAGGAGGCCATGTAAACAAGCAACGCTGGGGTGCAGCTCATGTAATAGAATGAAAAATCCCAAGTCTGGATTAGTTTTTACAGAGTGTATGATGCTTTAGCATTTTAAAGTTAAAAATCCTAAATGAAATTATTATAAATCAGGGCCGTCGAAGCTTACTGTATAATCTACGGTGCTACACAAGGCTCATGAATCTTATGCTTATTGTGACTTTTGGTCATAAGAAGAGGCCTTATAGAGAGGCTGACTGTACTACTGGGTGTGTGCAATCACTCTGTAATATTTCTTTTTTTATTTATTAATTTTTTTCATTTTACAAACCAACCCCAGTTCCTCTCCCTCCCCTTCTATAATATTTCTATAGCAAAAAAAAAAAAAATGTCTAACAAGGCCTTCTTCAGTACATCCCCATTAAGCCACTTGTGACTTATGGTCATGACAATGGAGTATTGTTTGGCCATTGAAAGAAACAGAGTCATATTCCCATGCAAAAGAAGACAATCAGACCGCTTTCTACAATTAGGGACAGGAGAAAAGTCTCAAGATCGATTCAAGATTTGTGTAAGACATGCAACTATAAACATCCCAAAAGAAAACAGAAAGAGGAAGCTGCTTGACCTTTTTTGTCTTGGCAATTATTTCACGGATTTAAGGAACTCAATAACCAAGCCCCTGAGGCCACACCACAGCTGGCCTGTCAGAGGACGGTTAACATCTGACTTCAAGACTCACTACAAAGCCACAACAGCCGAGCCGGGATGGGACCAGGAACCAAATCGGCAAGTAGGTCAAGGTAACCAATGAGAGAACCCAGAAATAGACTCGCCAAAATACAGTCCACTGATCTCTGACAGGGAACCCAAGGCAGTACAGTAGGTCAAAGGTCACCTTTCAACAAATGGTGTTGCAACAGCCAGGCATCCACACCTAAAAGAACTGAGTCTAGAAAGAGTGAATTCTCTTAGTACAAACTCACAAACTGGATCATCAGGGTGAATGTAGCAGTACAGGCCTGCAATCCTAGCTCTTGAGAGGCTGAGGCAGCGAGATCTTGAGTCTGAGCTAGCCTGAGCTACATAGTGAGGCCCTATCTCAGAAGGAAAGAGGGAGGAATAAGAAGAGAGAGAGAGAGAGAGAGAGAGAGAGAGAGAGAGAGAGAGAGAGAGAGAGAGAGGGAGAGGGAGAGGGAGAGGGAGAGGGAGAGGGAGAGAGAGAGAGAAAGACATAACCATGAACCTATAAAGCACCTTGAAGATGCCACGGTAGAGAATTTAGGTGACTTGGGCTGACACCAGAGGTACAACCCACAAAAGAAAATGCTATCAGTTTCCATTCATCTCAAACTTTCATTCTGAGGACGATGTCAAGAGGGTGAGTAGGGGCTGGAGAGATAGCTCAGCAGTTATGAGCACTCGCTTCTCTTGCAAAGGACCTGAGTTTGGTTCCCAGCACCCACATCAGCTGGCTCACACCCACCTGGAACTCTAGCTTCAGAGTATCTACCAGCTCCTTCCTCTGGCCCCCACGCACTGGGAATCACACACACATGCCCACCCCACCCCACACAGACACATATACACATAACTAAAAATAAAGTAATATTGTTCAAAAGGGATTGGGAAAATAGGACATAAGCAATACGAAAATGCTTGCAAAAGGTGCATTTGCTATTTATCCAACTACACAAAGCACAACAATGACAGAGCAAACAATAGTGCTAGAAGATGGGGATTAGGGGTTAGGGGTTTAGCTCAGTGGTAGAGCGCTTGCCTAGCAAGCACAAGGCCCTGGGTTTGATCCTCAGCTCAAAAAAAAAAAAAAAAAAGATGAGTATACCTGGTTAGACACCTCATCAAAGCCTGTATCCAGGGGACACATAAGCCTGTGAAGAGATGCTCAACTGTATGTGTCAACAGAGGTAAGCAAATTAAAACAGCATTGGGTACCGCCACCTACCTAGCAGGGTGTTCCAACATTCCAAGCAATGACACCAAGTACTGGCAAGGACATGAAGCCACAGACTCTCACCTACTGCTGGGAGTGCAGAATGATGCCTCTGCTTTGGAGGTGGTTGGTGGCTCTTCACAAAACGTCCTCCTGCCCTGTGACCCAAATCATGTTCTTTGTAGTTTCATCAGCAGAGTGAAACATGCCCACAGGATGTTACTATGCAGATGCTCAGTGCAGGTTTTTGCCGACTCCAGGTTGGCTTGCCCTCAGCTTCTGGCCAGTTTTTGCAGCTCTGCTTCCCACCTCTCTGAAAGAGTGCAGGGATTACAGATGTGCACCTCCATGTCTGGCTTTAAAAAAAGAAAGTGGGTTCGGGCAGACCAAATCAAGTTGTCCGGCATCTGTGGCTCCATCTTTCATCCACTGAGCCATCTCCCCAGCTCTACACAGTAAAGCTTTTGTGACTGTTAGAATACCATGGGGTACATTATATGTTTGTCAGAAGTATAATCCTCACACCAAGTGTGCAGCCTGTTATGAAGTCTGGATGATGGTGTGAGGATGAAGTTTCATCGGTTGTAACGAAGGTACTGGTACAGTAGGGTATTGTACAGAGAGGGGAAGTTGGAGGAGGCAGGGAGTATGTGGGCATTCTGTGTACCTTCTGTACAATGTGTCTGTGGAACTAAAAATGCTGGAAAGATAGTTCATTATGTTTTGTTTTTGTTTTAATTGGCCAAGAATTATACATACTTATTGGCTACAAAGTATTGTTTAGATTGCTTTATGCACTATGAAATGATCAAATTAGGCTAATTAACATATTCATCGCCTTAAATATTTATCATTTCCTTGTGGTGGGAACACTGTCCTAATTAGTTTTAAATGTCAACTTCACGGTGCAGCCCAGAGTCACCTGAGCAGGATGTCTTACTTTAGGAATTGCCCGGATCCGATTGGCTGGTGAGCAAGTCTGGGAGGTTGTCTTGATTGTTTACTAATGTCAGAGGTGGCCCCACTCCCCAGGCTCGTGGGCCTGGGCTGTAGAAGAAAGGTACATAAGCACAAGCCCCACGCATGAGCAAGCCAGCAAGCAGAGTTCATCCATGGCTTCTGCGTCACGTTCTCGCTGGAGTTCTCCACCCTGACTTCTGTTGATGATGGACTGTGACCTGAGAGTGTAAGTCAAATAAATCCTTTCCAACCCTGAGGTTTTCTGATCAAAGTGTTTTATCATAGCAACAAAGAGGCTAGTGAACACTACTCTTTTAGCTATTTTGAAAGGCACATGGTATTATTAACCATGGTCACTGTGCTAAACAGTAGGCCCCAGAAACCATTGCTCCTGTTCAGCTGAAACTGTGCAGGGCCCGCGCTCCTCCTTGACCCCCCCAAGGCCCCAGCCTCTGGATACACCGTTGTACTCTCTGCTTCAGTGAGTGTGTCTTTTAGGACTCCACAGGAAGTGAGGTCATGGGGGGGGGTGTCTTACCACCTGACTTATTTCTCTTACCGTGAAGTCCCCTAATTTGACCAACCATGTTGTCATGAATGACAGAATTTTCCTGCCTGTTTAAGGCTGGTTACTGAATGACCCCGGGGACATGGCCACTCCTAGGTGTGGTTGAGAAGTACGGTTTTATTGTAGAGATGAGGGAGGGTCCAGCCAGAGGCAACTGAGGGTCCAGACTGAACTGAGCCATGAGGAGAGGTGGGGAGCGAGAGAGGAAGGAGAGAGGATGGGCCAAGAGAGGGCAAGAGAGTCGTGGACCAAAGACAGCCTGTAGCCAAATGGCTGAGTTGTAGAGGGAAGAGAAAAATGGAAGAAGGGAGACCCAGTCCCTGGGAGGAAGAGGTGGGGGGGGGGGTGGGGCGAGAATGCTGGGTGGATGCAGAGGTACTAGATGAGACCTAGGTTTCTTTAGAGGCTGACAGTTATCACATCGTGTACATATACGACATCATTTTCACCCCTTGACCAATCAGTGAGCACTTTGGTTGTGATATTTTTCAAAGACATTATTTTTCCAGCATCATTTCCCAATATGGAATTAGTTTGTCTTTTGATTGTATTGTTAGAATGTTTGTTTTCTTTTTAATGCTGATTGAGTTGCAGAGTTTCGTTTTTACATTTTATTTATTTATATTACATTTTATTGATTTACTTATCTTGAATTTTGTTTTATGTGTATGGGTATTTGGCCTGCATGTATGTCTATGCACCACGTGTGCTTGAATCCCTTGGGACTTGAGTTACAGACGGCTGTGAGGCACATGTGGGTGCTGAGAACTGAACCTGGCTCTTCTGAAAGAACAGCCCGTGTTCCTGAGTCATCTCTCTAGCCCAGCTGTGACTTTTTTTTTTTTTTATGAACAACTAAAGATCTGGGGGAGAAATCTGGCTGTTTGGGGCCAGGCAGATCCAGCAGTTACGTGAACAGCCACCTGGCAGGAAACTTGGTCCCCAGCAGGCAATGAAGACAGGGAGCTAGAGACCCAGAGACAGCAATGGAATTCACGGGATTTGGGAAGGGTCTGGGGTGAGGCTTGGCTCCTGGCACTGATGCGTTCTTGGGAGCGCCCCCCCCCCCCAAGCAATGGACAAAGGATTATCTCCTGTTGTCCCAGCTCCATCTCTGCTCGCAGACAGAAAACAGAAGCAGCTGGTGGCAGCAGAGGGCGGTGGGTCCAGAGAAAAGAGCAAAGGGATGGAATGGGGTGGGGAAGACAGTGTGGGCTGGAAGGGAACCAGGAGCAGAGTGGGAGGTGATGGAGAGGGGCAGGAAGGTGGAATGGAGGGGAGAGAGAGAACTCTGAAACATCTTCCCGCCTTTGGGAGAAAATGTCACACTGGGCAGGACTTGTTAATTACTGTCATCTGTGGGATGTTTCAGTCTACAAGAACCAAATAATTATGATGTCATGCACCTCCTAGTGCAGCCCCCCAAGTCAGCATGCAGTCATGAGAGGTAGTGGTTTGCCTTAGTCACAGCACAGACCTCATGGCAGAGCCCTCTGGGGAACAGAGAAGGAAGACATCTCGTGTGGGTCCAAGAATCAAACAGGGCTGTGCACGTGCACAGACGGGCCTGTGGGAAGCCTGGGTCCCAGAGAGTCTGGATCATGGACCTTCCACCCTCAGCTTGGGTGCCTCTGGTTACACCAAATTCCTGAGGGCAGCCCGAGAAGCAAATGTCTGTGAGGAAAAAGATCCCTTTCTATTTCCCGGTGGTCAAGCGGCTCCACCCCGAAAGATGACTACATCATTCCAGGCTGGACTCTAAACCGGACACTCCCGGTGGAGGACTGCCTGCCTCGTGCTGGCTGCATGACCTTAAACGAGCCATTTGGTCTCTTTGAGTCTCGGTGTCTTTCTGTTCTGACTTGCTTTGGTTCTAATAAAAGGCTGACCCAAGGCAATGTAGAGGAGGGAAGGGTTTATTTCACCTTGCAAGCTATCATCAGTGAGGGCAGGTGTTCAAAGAGGAACTTGAAGGACAACCATGGAGGAACACTGCTTGCCAGCTCACTCACATACTAATGCTCACCTAGACTTCTTACAGAGCCCAGGACCTGCCCAGGGGTGGGGCCACATGAAGTGGGTTGGGCCCTCCTACACTATTTAACAACCAAGACAATCCCACAGGCCAATCTGATGTAGGAAATTCCCCATGGAGACTCCCCTGTCTGGTGGTCTTAGTCTATTTCAAGGTAAGAGTTAAAGCCAATGAGGACACCTTCCATTCAGAATATAGATAATTGTCACTAGACCTGTATCACATGGTCCCCTTGAGTGACTGACTGTGAGTGATGACGTGAAGATCTGTCATTACACCTATTTGTCATAACATTAGGATGGGAAAGGACCCAAAGAGTCAGAAACAAACTTCTTTGTGTTCTAGTCAACAGTACTTACATGGGTTTAACAACTTTGTCTATAAAACTATGCCAGTGGATGGGGGGGGGGGGACACGATACACGACGACGGGACTAGGCAAAGCTAGGTCTGGAGAGATCGATGTCTGCCTTTTATCACACAGCAGTACATGTACTAACACAGCTTGGCTCACTGCACTGACCTCTCCCCAGCCTCCATCTGCCTCCTCCCAACCCCAAGAGGCAGTAAGTGTGGACTCTGGATACACTTTGTCCCCGTGTCCAACTTGAGAAGGGTTCCTGATCAGTCTAAGCCACTCCCATTAGCCAACTGACACATCCATCTCCGTTATCATTTTATAGAAAGGTAAGTGGCCTCCTCCCAAGCCACCCAGAGTATTCCATTGGCCATGGTGAGGAGAAGGGGCCAGAACTCAAGCTGTTTCAGTCACAAACATAGTGAAAGATTTTTGTGTGGTCAGAAAAACTCTCTGCCCTTCTGACCAAGAGATGTATTTGTAGTTAGTGGTCATCTTACAACCAAGGGGAGAGGCAGCTTTCAAATGAAGTATACACGCTGGGAGGCAGTGTGGAGGCACTCACACAGATACTGCCCTTTAATTGCTGAAACACTAGGTCAAGCCAATGCTGAAGCTTGACTTGTTATCTCGGCTTTCTATGGAGAGAACCAATCTACCTAACTGTTGCTTAAACCACTTCGGGTCACAGCCTTCGGCACCTCCATTTTAAACCATGTCCAAGGAGATGGGAGCATGGAACTGGAACTTAAAATTTGGGATTGGTTAAGCAGCAAAGAACTTCTCTGCTCCTAGCAAAATTAGACTTTGCCCAAAGAGCCCAGGAGTCCAAGCTTTCCAGAGCCATGTTCTCTTTCTGAACAGGTACTGGGAAATGAAGCGGAGCCAGGAAGCTTAGCAGGTCCCCACATGAGTCCTAGGTTTCTTTTCATGGATGCTTTGGCAGTAGCCAAGGACAAAGCAAGTATCTGGACATGGCCACTAGACAGTTTGGAGCCAGAGAGGTACCTGCTGTGTCTCCTGAACATGCTCTTGGCCCTTTCCATTGTTGACTATGGAAGAGCCAGAAGTGATGGAGGATAGAGAGGGCTGGATGGGAGTGAGCTGGCATCTGGGGGTAGGGAAGGACAGAAAGAGCCCACCTGAAGGACAGGAGGTTAAAAATGGCTCCAAAGCACTGAAATCCAGAGTAGAGAACAGAACAGCCTTGACCCCTTTGCCCCACATGCCTGGGCTATCCTTAAACCTATTGTACTTTTTCACTGGAGGCAGTCTGGGTGTGAGCTCTGCTCACAGGAGCCTCAGCCCCAGGTGGGGCCTTCAGGGTGTGCACTATGCCTGAATCATTCAAGACCCCCCCCCACCCAAAGCCATGTACAGGAAGGAGAACCCAACTGGTCTATGAAGAGCCAAGTGGAGGTTGAGTTAGCTCAAAAAGATGGGGTATGGTTGAGAGTGGGAAAAACAGCCATGTGGGAAGTAAAAAGGACAAGGAGAGGGAGCGGAAGTCAAGGTCAGCAAAGGTCAGGTGAAAATCGTGCGCAGTAGAAGGATGCAACTTCTTTGGGGCCAAGTCAGGACAGCCCCGACACTTTCATCTGGGGTTTGCCAAATGCCAGTCTGTGCTGTGGCAAAGGCTTGTTCAGGCTTGGCAGACGTTGCCTGTGCTAAACAGGGAGCAAGCCTCAGGACTGGCTCCCACATCTGGGTATCGGTTCTCCCAGGAGCTAGGCAGAAGGTACCCCTGGTCAGAAAGTACATGGCAGCTCAGCTGTGTCATAAAACCCCCCATCAACATCACTCATTCACAGGTCAACATCAGGGAGGTGTTGACCATCTGAAGGACAGTGGAAGAATGTCCAAGACCTCCAGAGACGGTCAATCCCAGTCAGCCCCTCCAGGCTTGCCCGCCTCCAGTTCTAGTTATTTGTAGAGCTCCAGCCAGAACATGAACCTGCTCCGGGGTCCCCACCCCAGACCCCCAGAGAAGTAACCCAGATGGCCACCTTGCCAAGCCTGTATCTGAGTGGCTCTCACATACTCCTGGTCTGAACCATGCTCTTCTGGTTGACTCTTGTTCAGCAGCTGCCTGAGCCCGTGGTGGGAGCTATAGGTAACCTTTGCTGCCAAATATGGCTGCCTCTTCCTAACTTTGTGGGCTATGATGGGGTATAGTGCATGTGTGGGTGTCCTAGTGGCTTCCCAGAGGGACTTAACCCAGATGGAGGAGCTCACAACCATAACCTTCATGGGTGAGCTTTAGGCAGGTAGAGACTGGAGAGCAGGAGGGAAGGCTGAGGAATTCTTTGCCTTTCCCAAACATTCCTCAGAGCAGATGTGACCGAAAACCTGCTGCAGAGTTCTTAGGTTGCAGTGACCTACCTACGCCTGCATCTGCCTCTATCCCTTCTCTTCCGGCCCCACTGACTTTGGGATTGACCTTCATCCCTCCCCCATCCTTCCCCAGTCATTCCCTGGACTCCGTTTTCTAGAGTGTAAGCCAAGGCAGAGCTGGTCCCAGAGCAATCTACTACCCTCACCTCCTACGCTCCCACAGCCCAAACACAGAAGCCCAGTCACCACTGACATCTTTACAACATCCTGTCTTTTATGGCGCAGTCTGAGACAGCACAGGCTTCCGCATCCGCAGGATGTGTTGTAATTAGTGATGGCTGTAGTTATGCCTAACATCTTGACAGCTTCCAGGGCCATGGTGGAATCTCCCCCCTTGTTATTCAAGTGTTTCATCATAGGGCTCCCACCTCAAAATGCATGCTCAAGTCTTACCCTATTTGGACAGTCTCCATATTCTAGTTTTGTTTCTCTTGCTCTGATAAAATATCCTAATCCCCCATAACCACCATCCCCCCCAAAAAAAACTATGGGAGAAAGGAGTTTATTTCATTACTATTCTAGGTTACAGCCCATCATTACAGGAAGGTCAAGGCAGGAACTTCAAACAGCTAGCCACATCACGTGCCGTAAGAACAGAGAGATGTTCATGTAGGCATGCTCACTGGCTTGCTTCTGCTCAGTGCTGTGCCTCCACTAGCGGAGTTCAGGACCCTCTACCAAGGGAATGGTGCTGCCCACAGGGAGCTGGGTCTTCCCAGAGCAATTAACTTAACGACCACCTACAGGGTTAGTCATATGGCTCAATGGCTAAGAGCATTCAGAGGACCTGGAGTTGGTTCCCAGCCCCGGCTTAGCAGCTCACAAACATCTAGAGCCAGAGATCCAATGCCCCCTTCTGGCCTCTGTAGGCACTGCACATATGTGGTGCACTTGTATACCTGCAAGCGAAGCACCAATGCGCATTTTAATAAAAATCTTATAAAACACAAAGGTTATTTCATCTTAGCGGGCAGGCAGTTTGCAGCTCAGCGGATGGCGGGTGGGAATGGGAGATCGCTGAGATCTTACGGGGGGGGGGGGCATATATGGGGCAGGGGGGGGGGAGGATGAGCAGGGAGCCATCAGAGTGTCCCCCGACTTTGGCAAGCAGCTGAGCTCCATGGCAGGAGGCTCTCACACTGGGCGATTCCCTCCTCTCAGTAAGAGATGACTTTTCCCTCTGTGGTGGCTTGAACGGGAATGTCCCCCAGACTCAAATGTTTGAATACTTTGTCCCCAGTCGGTGGCATTGCTTGGGGATGTCTAAGAGATGTGGCTTGGAGGAAATCCATTGATGTAGGTGAGCTTTGAGGTTTCAGAGCCAAGGGACATTCCCAGCTCACCCTCTGTGTCCTGGTTGTGGCTTGAGATGTGAGCCCTCAGCTTCTGCACCAGCCGCCACACCTTCCACTTTCCCACCATTGTGGGCACTTAGCCTTCTGGAACCTAAGCCCAAGTAAACCCTTCTGAAGCTCGCCTTGGTCGTGGTGTTTTATCACAGCCACAGAAAAACAACTAAGACATCCTCCCTCTACCAAAGAGCTACGTCTGTGGGATCGTTAGGAAGCGTGCAGGCTGTTAGACGCACTGAATGAGAGAAGCCTGTCCTTGGGTTTGTGGAGGGCCTTAGCCTGACCATCCCCTGCTGCTGTGTGGATGTGCTTAGCTTTCTTGCAAAACTGCTTCCTTTTAGAGGGTGTGGCCAGGCCCTCCAGGTGGCTGGAATTGCTGTACGCCATATAGAACACAGGTTGATCACATGTTTTTTACCTGGAGGGAGTTTTGCCTCCAACACGCACCTGGCCTTGAGTGGCCCTGTCTTAGACTGTCTCCATCCAAACTCACATGAACATCTATCTACCAGCCAACAGCAGAGCATCCTAGTAGTTCTTCTGATGCTTCTAAACACGGGTCATTTGTTTCTACCCTTTATTAATGTTGTCTAGAAAAATGGAACCAACAGAGGTGTGAGTCTGCACATGAGTGTCTGTGTGTGTGTGTGTGTGTGTGTGTGTGTGTGTGTGTGTGTGTGTGTGTGTGTGTGTGTGTGTATGTGTGTTGGTGCTTGAGCATCTGCATGTACTATTTGTGTTTGTGCATGTAGTTATTTTTTTTAAAAGATTTATTTATTTATTATGTATACAGTATTCTGCCTGTGTGCCAGAAGAGGGCACTAGGTCTCATTACAGGTGGTTTTGAGCCACCATGTGGTTGCTGGGAATTGAACTCAGGTCCTCTGGAAGAACAGCCAGTGCTCTTAACCGCTGAGCCATCTCTCCAGCCCGCGTGTAGTTATTAAAGGGAATTTGTTAGACTGGATCTCAGGACCAAGAGCAACCCACAATATCATATTTTCTTACAGTAGCTCAGACTAATATGTTTCCTTTCTAAGGGAGAAGATGACACAAAACTAAGAGAGGACAGTTAAAAACACAACAAAGAGAACTGGCAATCACATTTTTAATGTAAAGAATCAATCTAGATTCATACCAGGTACAGGGGTACAAATCTCTAATACCAGCACTCAAGAGTCTATGGTATGAGGGCTGCTGTAAGTCTGAGGCTAGTCAAGTTCATCTAATGAGCCCAGGCTAGCTGAGGCTACATAGTGAGATCCACTTTCAAAGGAAGGGAAGGGTGAAAAAGAATCTCTAATCACCGGATAGAGGAAAATAAAAATAAAAATCCAGGTAAGTTGGCGCTTGGGGGACAGCTCAGTCTGGGAAGCCTTTAGGTAACTGTGGGAACCCACGTAAAAAGCCAAGCATGGTGGCATGTGCTTGTGATCCCAGTTCTGGGGAGGCAGAGACAGACAGATCTCTTCAGGCTCACTGGCCAGTCAGTCTAGCCTAATCCATGAGCCCCCAGTAAGAGAAGCTCTCAAGAAACCAGGTGGACAGCTCCCAAGGAATGCCAGCTGAAATTGACCTCTGAGACACACACACACACACACACACACACACACACACACACACACGTTTAGAAAAGAAGCTAGGCCCTTGAAATAGATGATAGTTGGACCAGGGTCAACATGTGCTATTAGGATTGACTGTGGGAACTGCCTCCCAGCTGGCTGGGGAGAAAATCAAGAATGGGGGTGAGGGTAGTTAAAGACAGTGACACAGAGGGTACCTCCCATTGTGCATCACCCTGAACCCTGGGTCTTGGGCCCTTGGATCCCCCTGAAATTAAGAAATGGGTTCTCAACTAATACAAAATGATAGACCATGATGGGTACGTGGATTCTGTGGCATCCAAGGAGAGACTGATGTGAACAGTGAGTCCGAATTTGCATCCCAGGCTGCCAGTCTCTAAACTTTTCTCCCTGTCACATGTCAGCCATAGGTTGATCTTGAGAACAGCACTGAGTTTGTACAGGAAGGAGCAACCCTCCTCCCATGCCGTGAGGCACTTACATCCCTCATGGCAGCCACAGGCAGAGTCTGAAATTCGGGGGTGAGAAGAAAATGCCATCTGAGCCACCCCTCTGAAAGAGTCCCCATCACAAAAAGTCCTTTCAGTGATAATTGCTGACTTTGTCCTGTTATCAGCCACACCCCCACCGCCCCCCAAGCAGCTGGGCTTCCAAACAGTCTGCTGCCTGCCTGCCTGGGGTTCACTCCTTAACTCTTCCATCGCCCGTTACATTGTATGTGGTGGTATTGTGTTCCCCACAATATTGTGCACCCTAATAAATTTATCTAGGGTCAGAGAACAGACAGCCACTAGATACAGAGCCACAAATGGTAGAAAATGGGTCAGAGCAAGCCATAGCAGAAGTTAGGCGGTGGTGGTGCACACCTTTAATCCCAGCACTTGGGAGGCAGAGCTAGCCGGATCTCTGAGTTAAAGGC
This sequence comes from Onychomys torridus, assembly GCF_903995425.1. Taxonomy (NCBI): domain Eukaryota; kingdom Metazoa; phylum Chordata; class Mammalia; order Rodentia; family Cricetidae; genus Onychomys; species Onychomys torridus. Next base: position 46,702,168 of record NC_050463.1, read on the forward strand.
CACTTTAGAAACAGCTAGGCATGGTGACACATGCCTTTAATCCCAGGAAGTGACGGCAGAAAGTAGAAAGATATATAAGGCGTGAAGACCAGAAACTAGAAGCATTTGGCTGGTTAAGCTTTTAGGCTTTGGAGCAGCACAGTTCAGCTGAGATTCATTTTGGATGAGGACTCAGAAGCTTGCAGTCTGAGGAAACAAGACCAGCTGAGGAACTGGTGATGTGAGGTAGCTGTGGCATGTTCTGCTTTTCTGATCTTCCAGAGTTCACCCCAATAACTAGCCTCAGGTTTGTTTTTATTAATAAGAACTTTTAAGACTCCTGCTTCAATTGTACATGTATGAATATGCATGCTCACAATGCACCCTAAGATCACGGACATCTTGAACTCGGTGTGCAAGACACTGAGTGAAGGAAGGACTTGTAGAATCCTAAGTTATGACCCCTGTCCCCGGGCAGGACAGCCCTGATGGAAGGAGAATATGGTAGAAACAGAAGAAACAAATTGACAAGGTGAGCTGCATCTTAGCAAGGACAATGCAAGAGGTTCGCTCAGAGGCAGCTTAATCTGCAAGGGTTCTACCACCCCCACAAGCCTGTGGGGGCTCACCATAGCTCCCTGGAGGCTATGTATGCTATACAGGGCAGAGGGGGCAAAGCCACAGAAGAGAGACTGGCCCCTCAAAACCACTAGCCAAATGCACAGCAAACCGAGCTCAGGCTTCGGCTCATTTGCAGTCTCTGGCGGTTGTCTGTACCAAATAAACAGGTGAACAAGGAGACTTTGATTTTGATGGTTTTAAAATGGGAGCAGGCTGATTTCACTAAGTGTTTGACTTCTGGGGGGAGGGTGCGGGGGAAATCATGCCATTTGGGCTCTCAAGCACTCTGTCTCCATCTCCTAGGGTAAATGGGCTTTTAAGTGAACAGAGCTACATCCCGAACCAGGACAGGAGCTGAAGTGTGCTGCTCCTTTCTCCTGCCCAGGCCTTGTCACCATCTGACAGAGACGTTTTGTGACTCCCAGTACATAGGTTTGAGCTTTTCCAAACCAACAAGCAAGGGCCCCAGAACAGGACCCCAGGAGAGCAGAGCCCAGGGGTGGTGGCTCCTGACCACATGAGAGGAGAGTCATACACGAAAACTGTGTGCTGCCCTCTTTGTCTTCATCCTCTCTATGTATTATATGAAGGAAGAAGGCTCAGATGTTGAGAACACTGATCCCTATCTGGGGACTCACGGGAGGTACCGTGGCCATCCGAGCAGGCTGTTGGCAGGATCTCACCTGAGGAATATCCACTGTTTATTCTCTCATTCACCCATCCACCCCTCCTTCATCACTCGCCAGGCAGTGGATCTCCCTCTACCCCTCCAAGCACGCATGCCTGAAGCTACTGAAGGCATACAGCTTGACATGGATAAGGTCATCGTGGTCACCACTACCACTCTGCCTACAGGATCCTCAGTCTTACAAAGACACTCCTTAAGGGTCCTCTGAGCAGATCATGACCACAGTGTTGCCTTGCTGGTGGTAGATATGGTGGGTAGCTGTTAGTGGTCTTTGGCAAAGGCTGATTGCCTCTGGTTGGCTCTGCTTGACCTCTATTAAGGTTAGCATGTAAACCTCTTCGTGCATTGGGTGCAGGGACGCAGCTGTCTCTGCTGTTGTAAGCCAGTCTCGGGTTTGTGCGACGCTGGAGCTGTCTGACTCTTCATGCTCTTGGCACCTCTGCCTCTGGGCAGCTGGTTCTCATACACGGGGATATGGTTTTTCCAGAGTAGTCACTGCCATCTGAATTAATTGATAAGGTTCCCACCATCAAGTCCCATCCCCATGTGTGTATCCACATATTCGCATAGGGAAATAAAGCCCACGAGAACGATCTGGTGAGAGCGTGTGGCAACCCACTGGTTCCATCCACTATCACAAAAGATGAACCCAATTCACATTTCCCCCCAGAGCATCAGTGGCTTTCGACATCTCTCCAGCCCACTCCTGAGTCATGTGAATCAAAGTAAAATGGGACATGTGTGTGACATCTCCAAGGACACAATGCTTTGTCCTGCCTCTTCCAGCGGGGTGTGCACCTCACTCCTACATAAACCTCCTCTGCTTCTGGGCGTGGTTCCTCTGTGGACAGTGATGTTTCATTTAATACGCTTCTTCCAACACTTCCCTCCATGGAGCAATTCTGCATCCTGTATTTCCCAGCTGTTCTTTCAACAATCTTGTCTGTGTGTTGTTTAAGACATTGCCTGATCTACTGTATATGCATGTGCGCACATGCAGACACACACACACACACACACACACACACACACGCACACATACACACACACACACACACACACACACACACACACACACTGTAATTCTTACTATAGAGCTGATTCAGTGAAGGTGGCAGTTTTTATGAGTCTCTGTTTCTTCAAGGCCTGTGTTCACTGTGCGCTGTATCTAATGTACTCCTCATGGTGATTCCCAAAGGGATAGCAATTATCCTCGTTTTACAGAAAAGGAAAACAAGTTTGGAGAGGTGACATTATGACAGCTCACCTAAACCATTGTTCCTTCTCAGTCCCACAGCTTCTTGGACTGACAGTCCAGGCTGCGAGCAGATCTTCACGGTCATTCATGGATCTGAATCCAACATAATCGGTGTTGGATTTACAAATGAGGAAGTGGGACGAGGCATAGGGAAGACAGGAGATGATGTCTAGAAGATGCCACAGGGAGATGGATGGTTGGCATCCTGTAGAAGAAGGTGAACATCTATCTATCCTACCAGCAAAAGGTATACAGATCAGTTGGAGGACCCAGAAACAGATCTGACGGTTAATGGTCCATTGATGATTAACTAAGGCAAAGGACCACTTACAGGGTAAGGTTACCCTTGTCAACAAGTGTGACTATGAGCATACATAAATCCTAGCTACTAACCTTACATCACATACAAATATTAAATTATAGCACAGCCCTAAACACAAAACCTTAAACCTATAAACTATAAACCTGAGGCCAAAACATAAGGAAGACTCTTTTGACCCAGGAATTTAGAAAAGACTTTTTAGGCGAGATACAAAAAGCAGTGGTCTAAGGAAGAAAAGGAATGGGAACACTGAATTCAAAAAGCGTCAGAGCGAATCTTTGAAAGATGCCTGTGGAAATAAGAAATAAACCAGAGGGGATTTAGCTCAGTGGTAGAGCACTTGCCTAGCAAGCGCAAGGCCCTGGGTTCGATCTTCAGCTCAAAAAAAAAAAAAAAAAAAGAAAAAGAAAAAGAAAAAGGAAAAGAAACAAACAAACCAGAGTCTGAAAAAAAAAACTTGCCATGTGTCCATTTGGACATAAAAGATTATGCTCAAATAATCTTCATTTCAACATTCAAAAACAGGTCAATTCTTAAATTCAAATGGAATTGAATTCTTAGATATTGGAAGTGCTAGGGATCAAACCCAGGGCCTGACATATGGTAGGCAAGCACTCTGCCACGGAGCCACATTCTGTGTCCCAAATAAATGAAACTCACTACTGAATCTGGTAAGGCACTGAGTTGACCCTTCACTGAAGAAGAAATGTGCAGTGGTAAATAAATAAGCACATGGAAAATGCTTAACATCATTCGGCACTGGAAAACACAGGTCAGCACCACAGTCAGAGGTGGTGCCGGGAAGGTGGCCAAATTTAAAACAAAGTGATGGAGAGGACGCGCTCAAAATGATTCACAGTGGCCGGACCGCTTATGTAACTGGCCAGCAGCCATCTTGAAAAACAACTGGTCAGTCTGTTAAAAAGTGAGGGCTGAGGAGAGCGTGAAGTCACCAGCTGAGACCCGAGTTTGATCCTGGCCACCACATAAAAAGCCTGGTGTACTGATGGGCTCTAATAACCTCAGCATGGAAAAGTGGAGTCAGGCAAACCCCTGGGGCTCACTGGCAGGCCAGCCAGCCTAATCAAGCTTTAGGTCCTGGTGAGTGACCTTGTCTCAAAAAAACAAGGTACATGGGAGAGTGAGGGCCACCAGAGGTTCACCTCTGGCCTCCACATGCAGCACACACCCACAAGCACACATACCCCTGGGCACACACAGATGCTCAGATGCACACATGTACATGCATGCAAAGTAAAAAGATAATTGTACCACATGATCAGGTTGTCTCACTCCCAGAGCGGTAAAAACATGTGCCCATATTAAGTGGTATGAGAATTCATAAAACTGCATTTATAATAGCTCCAAACTGGAAGCAAGCCACATACCCTTCAACAAGAGAATGAATAAACACTACTGTGTGTAACAATGAAAGGGAACAAATTATTCACACACTCAACATTACAGATACATTTTCAAAACAGGATGCCACGTCAAAGAAATCAGACAGAAAAGGCTACTGCATTTTAAAAAAGATTTGTTTTTATCTTATAATGTATGTGTTGGGGGAGGGGGCATCTCATATGTGTGAAGGTGTCCTTGGAGGTTAGAAGCACGAACTGCTTAGAGGCAGCCATGAGCCACCTGATGTGGTTACTTATTGAACTCCAGTTCTCAATAAGAATAGTCTATGTGCTTAACCACCGAGCCAGCCCCCAATACTGGATTTTAAAAAAGATTTATTTTGTTTTTATGAGAGAGGGGGGTACCATCAGAGGCCAAAGGAGGCACACAATACCCTGAAGCTAGAGATCTAAGTGTTTGTAAGCCACCCAACATAGGTCCTAGGAACTGTCTTAGGTCTTCCCTAAGAACAACACATTCTTAACTACTGAGCCATCTCTCTAGCCCCTGAGGTTTTTTTCTAATATGTCATTCAGAAAAGACAAAACCACTGAGGACAGATATCCAACTGATGGTTGCTGGGAGCTGGGTGGGATAGGAGAGACCACCTTTCAATTACATATGGCCAATTTCAATAAACTATGCCTGAATTTTTCAGTATGTGCATTGCACTTTGATAACCCTAATTTTAAAACTTTGTATTACCGTCATCTTACTCATAAATTGCTTCTTTTTTTCTAGCAGAAGTTTATTGTTAGAGGAAAAGAGAGGGGCAGGGTGATTATTTATTCCACTCTCCTCTGATTAATACATGACTAAATACCGTATTTTGTATAGCGAGAGCTATAAATACTGAGGCTCTGGCAGCCGCCTAGAGTGGTACAGGCTGTACCTGACAGGAGCTTTAGAATCCCCGCTTCTATAATCATCCCCGGGACAGAACAAAGGTGAGAAAGTGGTGGTTATGGTTATTATTCTGTTCCTCACATGCATCTCCAACCACAGCCAGAGGAGTAGGCAGGGCCGGAATTATTAGTTCTTCATATATGTGTGTGTGTGTGTGTGTGTACGTGTACATATGTTCATATATATTCATACACACACATATATATGTATATATATGAAGCTGAAGAACATGCTTCAGGAATCAGATATGGCTCAGGGGTTAGAGAACACTGACTGCTTTTCAGGACTCAGACTCCATTCCCAGCACCCACATGGCTGCTCATGACCAACTATAACTCCATTTCCAGGAGATCCAGCACTCCTATATGGCCACCATGAGTGTCACACACACACACACACACACACACACCACAGTGCACTTACATAATGCAGACAGAGCACTCATAGACATAAAATAAATAAATCCTTACAAAAAATTAATTTTAAAGAAAAAGAAAAGAAACTTGCCGTAGGCACTAGTGAGACAGGTCAGCAGGTCAAGGTGCCTGCAGCCAAGCCAGACAACTTGAGTTCAAGCCCCAAGAGCCACACGATAGAAAAGAAGTAACTATAGATTGTCCTCTGGCCTCCATACCTGTGCTCGCTCTCTCTCTCTCTCTCTCTCTCTCTCTCTCTCTCTCTCTCTCTCTCTCTCACACACACACACACACACACACACACACACACCAAATCAATTTTAAGATAATTAAGGAACCTGCTCCGTCTCCTGCAGTTGATGGTGAGCCCTGAACTTGAATCCATGCCTCTTTACCATAGAGAACATTTAAGTTTTCCTTCATCTTTTTCTCTCCACAGGCACAAAGATGGGAAGCAAAGCCCAGCTGAGAAAACTGATGGGCAGGAGGAAAACTTGTTTTCAGACCTGTGATCTTTTTATGTGTGTGTGTGTTTTCTAGAAGCTTAAAAAGGCCTGAAAATAAATCTGCAAGGGCTGTCTATGCCTTGGCGCTGGGAGCTTGAGAGGCAGGTGTGGGTTCAGATGTGACTGGTACCAGGACATGACCTCCATGTGCCCGTGAGGTGGACCGAGCCCTTTGAAGCCTTAAGCCCAGAGCAAGAATCAGTCCCATCCCTGGCCCTGCCCCTCCTGCACTGCTTCCATCAGCAGAATCCCGGAGCCCAGGAAAACTGGGAAGAGAGAGGCCCTCAAGCAGAAGCTGTGGTTGTATTGTGTTCCCAACAATATTGTGCACCCTAATAAACTTATCTGGGGTCAGAGAACAGACAGCCACTAGAACAGAGCCAAAAATGGTGGCTAGAAAATGGGTCAGAGCAAGCCAAAGCAGAAGTTGGGTGGTGGTGGTGGTGCATGCCTTTAATCCTAGCATTTCAGAGACAGAAATACCTCTGGATCTCTGAGTTCAAGGCCACATTAGAAACAGCTAGGCATGGTGACTCAGGCCTTTAATCCCAGAAATCCAGCCTTTAATCCCAGGGAGTGGGGGCAGAAAGAGAAAGGTATATAAGGCCTGAGGACCAGGAACTAAGTTAGTTAAGCATTTAGTTAGTTAAGCATTCAGGCTTTGGAGCAGCACAGTTCAGCTGAGAGCCTTTGGGATGAGGACACAGAAGCTTGCAGTCTGAGGAAACAGAATCAGCTGAGGAACTGGCAAGATGAGGTGGCTGTGGCTTGTTGTGTGTCTCTGATCTTCCAGCATTCACCCCAATAACTGGCCTCGGGTTTGATTTTATTAATAAGACTCTTTAAGATTCCTGTTACATCAGTGCTGTGGGATGTTCTGTATGTCAAATGTGTTGCTCTGATTGGTTAAAATAAATAAAGTGCTGATTGGCCAGTAGCCAGGCAGGAAGGATAGGGTAGGCGGGAGAAGGAGAAGTGAAGGCTGGGGCAGGAGAGACTGCCAGCGCCGCCATGACAAGATGTAAGGTACTGGTAAGCCACGAGCCACGTGGCAAAGTATAGATTAATAGAAATGGGCTGAGTATAAGAGTAAGAGCTAGACAATGGTAGGCCTGAGCTAATGGCCAAGCAGTTTAATATAAGTGTCCATATGATTGTTTTATACATGGGTTCTGGGACTGCGGGGGCTTGGTGGCACCTGGAGAGAAGCTCTCCAACTACAGGGTAGTCGGGCAGACCTTTCCTTATAGACTATAGAAGCCAACATCCTGTGGAAGGAGATACTGCCTTCCCTGCATCACAAGGGTACAGGCTCCTCTTTTTCCCCTCAAGCCCTGAGGCTTCCTCTGTGGCCACCTCCCCCGTGGTGGACTCCATCTTTATCATTCCCGGTGGGTCCCCTTGAGGCCCAGCATGCTGCAGGGTGTGGGGGCCCTTCCTGGTGGCCCCAGAGTACCGCCTACCACTCTGACAACACTCTGCCCGGGCCCCGTGCCGTCTCCTGGATCTTCATCATCCCTCACAGCCCACAAGCTGTGAGGGACCCCAGATGCTGAGTCCTGGGAGGTATGCGTACAGGGGTCTGTTCAAGCATTCCCACGCAGGCTATTAGGACAGAGAGCATGTTCAAGTCTTCTTGTCCTTTGCTGAACAAATCAGATGACCTAGAACCAGACCCCACTGAGAAGAGGTGCCTGGAAGTCCAGTGTGCTGAAAGGCGGCGCTGACGGCTCCAGGCTGCGTGCTGCTGGAGGAAAAGGCCCGTCCCTTGCTGGAACTGCTTTAGTGTCCAGACCCATCTGTGCTAGCTGACCTGAAGTACTGCTAGAAGTCATCCATGGAAATATGGATGCGCTCTGAGCAGACACAGCCGCTTCATCCCGGGGGTGCAGCGGGCTGAGACAGAAAGAACAGGAAGCTCCTACAGAGCCCAGCACGGTGGCAGGCGCCTGTAAAACCAGCACTGGGGAGGCTGAAGCAGGAAGGTCCCTGAGAGGTTTGTCAGGGTTAGAGTGAGACCCTGCCTCAAGAGAACCCCAAATCACCACCCACCCCCAAAAGCCTTACAGCTAAGGAATATACTCAAGTACAAGCTCAATGGTTAGAACAAGAATGTCCCTAAACACAATGGAAGTTCATTTTTCTCACATGCAAACAGTTCAGAAGTGAATCTATTCCACCAAGTCATTCAGACAGCCCTGCTGCGTCTTTTACAATATACTTACTATTACATACAAAGAAATCTGTCTGTCCATCCGTCCTTCATCCACCTATCTTTCTCTCCTGCCTCCCTCTGTTCTCTATTTTTATTTTATTTTATTTGATTGTCTCTCTTACATCTTTGCTTCCTTCTCTCTGTCTCTGTCTCTCTGGCTCGCTTCTTCACCATGTCTAACTAGATCAAGGCCCTGCATCTCCTTCAGCCCTCTGTCTACCTGTCTTCATGGTTTTCTTTTTCACACTTGGTCATCCTTCACTGCTGTTATTGCCTCCACCCTCAAGCCCATGAGAAAGCAGGGAGAAGACAGGTGATTACTCCTAAACAGAGGGGCCATATGGGCTTCAGGGTATCCGGGAAAACCCCTTTAATTAGACACCACATGTACCTGAATTCCTCATGAGCCTCCACTGTAAAAGAAATGAGATGAGAATGGAAACCAGGACCACAGAGCAACCGAGGTCAGTTCCCAGCACCTACATCAGACAGTTCACAATCACCTAGAACTCCAGCTACAGAGGGCCCAACAACCTCCCCTGAGCACTTTGGATACCCACACGCATAAACCAAAATTTAAAAACGAATCTTTTTTTTTTTTTAAAGACATCTATGCGTTGCTAACTTTGAACTATTGATCAAGAAGAGGGGCAATCCAGAACATAAAAGCATTCAATAAACTCTCCAGTGTTCAAATTTCTACTCCCTTAAGCTCTCTCCCAAGTTCAGGCTCAACTTAATAAATCACCAAGATGACGACACAGTGATGAGCCCTCTTGAAACTCCTGCCCTGCAAGTGACAGAACACCACTGGGGCTCAGCCGGGTTGTGTGAACGAGTTATGGTTTCTTCAAGATGTTTTACTCCAAATCATTCATTCATTCATTCATTCATTCATTCATTCAATGAACACTTCCCAAGCACCCACTCTACCTGAATAAGTACTGAGCCACGGTGAGAAAGAGAGAGAGAGAGAGAGAGAGAGAGAGAGAGAGAGAGAGAGAGAGAGAGGGAGAGGGAGGGAGAGGAAGGGAGGAAGGGAGGGAGGGAGGGAGGGAGGAATGAAGGAAGGAAGGAAGGAAGGAAGGAAGGAAGGAAGGAAGGAAGGAAGGAAGGAAGGAAACCCCTACTGACATAGAGAGCACCTTGTGACACTTACATTGGGGTGAAGGGGCAGATACTGTCCTGGCTTCATTTCTGTTCCTGTGATTTAAAAAAAAAAAAAAGACGAAAGAAAGCAACTTCCAGAAAGGAAGGGTTGGATGGCCGGAGGATGGCTCAGTGGTTAAGAGCACCTGCTGCTCTGGCAGAGACTGAATTCAGTTCCCAGCACCATGTGGTCACTCACAACTAACTGTAACTCCAGTTTCAATGGATCCAGTGACCTCTTCTGACCTATTCACGCAATGTATACATGTGGTGCAAATACATTCATGCAGGTGAAACACTCACACCTATAAAATAAAGTATCTTTAAAAAGAGAAAGGTTAGGGCTGAAGAGATGGCTCAGTGGTTAAGAGCAAATACTGCCCTTGCAGAGGACCTGAATTTGGTTTCCAGCACCCAGGTCTGGTGGCTTACAACCACCTGTAACTCTAGCTCCAGGGGTACATGACACCTCTGGCCTCCATGGGTACCTGCACTCACATGTACACATACACACAGAGAGAAACATGTAATTATAAATAAAATAAAGATAAAGATAAAGAAGGAGTTATTTGGCTTAGAATCCCAAATTACTGTCTATCATCTCAGGTAAGTCAAGGCAGGAATGTGAAGCAGCTAGTTATAGCTGTAGTCAGAGCAGAGAGCAGATGAGTGTGTACATACTTAGTTACACTTAGCCTCTGCTCCACGCTTATACAGTCCAGGATCCCCTGCTAAGGGAATAGTGCCGCCCACAGTGGACTGGGTCTTATTATGTCATCTAACACTAGTAATCAAGACAATCCCCCACATACATGTTCACAAGCCAACCCAATCTAAACAGTCATGGAGATCCTATTCTCAGATGAGTCTTAAATTTTGTCAAGTTGACAATGAAGACTAACCATTACTGATATTCACCCAAGAATCATGCAAATCCACAGCTTCCTGTTCTGAAGGAAAAGAACACGGTTGCCTAGGAAGCAAGACAGAGAGCTGGAAGTAGGCGGGAACTGGTGAGGCCTCTCGGAGGATTAGTGAGTAAGCCTCGGAAGGATGTGCTGCTGTTCCAATTCACAGGCTGCTGTCCATGCAGGAAGAGGGTCATGGTGACTGTGTGTACTTTTCCTCCTCCTCCCCCTTTGTGGAAACAGTCAAGATCCAGTCACCCCACCCACTCACTGACTGGCAGCAGCAACTAGGTGGAGAGAGCTCTCCAAGGACAGAGGTGTGCATAAATGTTTGCTGTTCCAGGGAGGGGAGAGGGGATCGTTGAAATAACTTCAGATTCTGCAAACCAAGGGACAGCCAGACTCACAAGTAAACTCTTTATGGTTTGGTTGAGCCTTCTCCTGGTACTCTCTGAGCCTCGCACAGGAAAAAAAGGGCTGCTCATGCTCCTGACCCCCAGGTCCCCCAAGATGCCCTTTTGGGAGACACGATACACTTCCAGCCTTGTGTCATGGCTGACTCAGTCATTCTTCTCTGTCTGATATATAGAATCTAAGCAAGTGCTGCCAATATTTAGCCAAAGGAGGGTCAAAGACCTGGGCCAGTCTGTCTGGACTATCCCAAAGTCCAGGCCCCTGAGAGCTCATCTTCAGATCAACAGAAAATCTCACAGGGGGGTAAAGGATGCCTTTAAAAAAAATACCATAAAGGGCTGGTGAGATGGTTCAGCAGGTAACAGCACCTGTCACCAAACCTGACGACCTGAACTCAATCCCATGATTCATGTGATGGGGGTTCTGCAAGTTGACATCTGACCGGCACACATATTCTGACATGTGTGGGCCTGTGCCCGCACGCATGCACACACGCGTGCAAAATAAATAAAATATTTTTAATGTCATACAAGTCTAAGGTCCTCATACTTCCTGGAAATCTGCATGGAATCCTCAGCTCCTTAAACACCAAAAAGTTATTGAAAAACTACTTGCATATATATCTGTGTATCATATGTATATATATATATATGCATATATATGACTCATATCACATCTATATCTAGAATACTTGAGCTATTGGCATAAGCAGTAACATCTTCAAGTTCTGTAGCTGAAGGATGCAGAGACAATTAAAGCCTTAAATAGGAATTTCTAAAAGAATGTTCTACTCTGAGTGCAGCCCTGCAAGGAGAGTGGGGACCTGCTTTCCCGTGACACTGGTGGAAATTAGTTTTAAAAAAAAATGATGTTTAGGGCTGGAGAGATGGCTCAAAGGTTAAGAACACTGACTGCTCTTCCCGAGGTCCTGAGTTCAATTCCCAGCAACCACCTATAATGAGATCTGGTGTGCTCTTCTGGCACGCAGGCATATATGGAGGCAGAATGTTGTGATACATAATAAATAAATAAATCTTTTTAAAAAAAAAAAAGAAGAAGAAGAATGTGTATCCCAGCACTCAAGCAGCGGAAGAAGGAGAATAGAGAGTCTGATGTCAGCCTGGGCTATATAATGAATGAGAGTCCATCTCAAGAAAAAGAAAAGTTTAGATTCTCTAGAAATGATCCAAGAGGCACAGAGCAAATAAAGAGGCATTTTTACAAACCTATAGAGCTCAGTGCAAGCGGGGTGAGAATGTGTGGCAGCTGAAGCCCAAGTCCCATGCCCTCATCCCGTCTCGGCTCAGGGTCATTGTGACTCTGCTGCTAATGAAGACAAAGACTCAGAGCTCTGCCCCCCCCCCCCTGACCCCCAACCCCCGACCCCCCCACACACACCTTCGGTGGACAGCCTCAGGCTAGGGTATCTTCTGCCTGTCCAGAGGGGCGGGCTGCCAGCGTTTCTCCTGTTGCCTCAGACCCCTGTGGCAGAGATAAGTACTGTAGAGAGGCAGGGCTCCCTTTGAGAACATCAAAGGTGTTCTTAAAAACAATGGGTACTACAGTGCAAGGTAATCCAGAGAAGACTGGTATATTCTGGAAAATATTAGTAAACTCCAGGCTGGCCAGTATCCTGAGCTAGCCAGGGAAATACAGAGGTAAGGAGTCTGAACAAATCTTAAGCACGGGCCTCAGAAATTATCTCCCAAAGCACTTAATGAAATCCATCACTAACTAGACTAATTTCTACTAGGGGTGTGATTAAAAACAAAACAAAACAAAAAACCAGAAAAGCCAGCCAGTAGTGTGTGGAGCTTAGCGTGTGGCTATGGTTGAGGAAAGAGATGATAGTTAAAGGACCCTGCCAAACCTGCAGCTGTCCCGGGGAGCCCCATATGCACGAGTCTTGTGCTGAGCAGCAAAGCACACTGAGGGGTGGCGGGGAGACCCTCCTCAACAGTACAGCAGCTTTGACATAAACGCATCATCGAAGGTCCCTCCCCTGGGGTTCATACCCAGACTTGCTGTATGATCTAAAATATCCAGTTACCAGATGGGTCCTGACAGCCTCCTTCTGGAGGACAAACTCTCATAATATCCAAAGTTGTACAAGCTGCCGAAAGGGGACTGTCCATGAAGATGGAAATTTCCAGACTGTTCCAAGTGGGAGACCTGGGTTGTAAAGTGTAGGCTCAACAGTAGATTTCACTTGGCAAAAGAACTGTCAAACTTCGGGGCTGTGGAGACAGAGGATTTGCTTGCAAGTGCGAGGCCCTGAGTTCAGTTCCCAGCACTGCAACACCGGAAACAAAATCACATGGTAGATAGGTACTAGAACTATGCAACTGGAAGAGAGACAATGAAGTAGTATCAATTGTCTCCCCCTGAAAAGCAGGTTCCCATTGATTTTATCAGCCAACATAGACACAAAGGAATTACCAAAGAGAGGAAAAGGAGAAAAAAATACTCCAGGAAATCATGTCAGGCTGGAATGATAACTCAGGGGATAAGGGCGTCTGCCACCGATCCTGACAGCTTAGTTCCATCTCTGAGACTGCAGAGAACTGACTCTGAGTTGTTTGACCTTTACATATGTGCTGTGGTACAAACATGCCTACACACACACACACACACACACACACACACACACACACAAATAAATGTACAAAACATGTTAAAGAAATAACATCCCTAGATTCTCCAAACTTGATGAAAACATTAACTGACATATTCAGGAACTCAGTGAATGCCGCTGTAGGATACAAAAAAGATCCACAAAAGCGCACTGGAGTAGATGATGTCACTGGCTGGAGACAACATTAAAATCAGCAGTAGAATGGAGGGAACGTCAGAGGGACCTCAGTGTGACTTCATATCAGAAACAGTGGGGATTAGAGCACAATGGGACAATACAGAGAATACTCAGATGTCCCCCACACACATACACCGACCCCCCCCACACACAAATCCTCCTGTCAGCAAAGCTATCTTCCAAAGAGGAAGCTGTAACATGAATCTTAAAAGGTCTTATTAATTAAAAAACAAAACAAAACAAAAAACCTGGAACCAGATATTGGGGTGAAAGCTGAAAGATCAGAGAAACAGAACAACCAACCTCACCTCGCCAATTCCTTAGCCAACCCTGCTTCCACTAATCCAGATGGATCTCTGCCTCCTGAGTGATAGGATTAAGGGTGTGTGTCACCATTGTCTGGCCTGTATGTCTAATCTAGTGGCTGGCTCTGTTTTCTGATCCCCAGATAAGTTTATTAGGGTACACATTATACTGAGGTACACACTATAGCACCACAGGAAGTCAAAGACACCACCACATAAAACAGAATGTGTGGTCTACAGACCTGATTTACAAGAAGGACCAAGGTAAGTCCTTAAGACTGCAAGCCAGTAGTATCCCAAGAAGGCAATTCAGATCCACACAGGAAACTAAGACCACAGATGAAGATAATCAGGTCAGCATAAAGGCGGTTTTTGTCTTTTTTCCACTGGCTGTTTTTAAATCAAGTGAACCCGTCTGCACTAGCGCGCATTTTTATAGCTCTAATGTACAGAAATGAAAGGCGCTGGTCAGGAACAGTACCAGGGAAGGTGGAGCAAGCAAAGCCACACAGAACTGGGAAAGCAGCTCAATGAGACAACACCATCAGCAGGAACAAAAGAGAAGAACCAGAAAGGAAATGCAGAATTTCATATAATGAAGGCTAGAAACACATACTTGCTCTCCTTTTCTCCCCCCAGATCCTTTACAAGATAGGAAATTATATAACATAATAATCTAAAACCGGGCGGTGGTGGCGCACACCTTTAATCCCAGCACTCGGGAGGCAGAACCAGGCGGATCTCTGTGAGTTCGAGGCCAGCCCTGGCTACAGAGCGAAATCTAGGACAGCCTCCAAAGCTACACAGAGAAACTCTGTCTCGAAAAACCTAATAATAATAATAATCTAACAACATGTTATTGGGTTTTTAACACATGTAGGTGTGGTGTGTGGAACAGTAAATACTACAGAAAGATGATGAGAAATATAATTATATTGAAGGAAATTCCTAAATCTGACTGTCACTGGAGTTGTCGATATAAGTCTAATCTAGACTCTGCTTGAACATATATATATAATATATATGTAATATGTGTGTGTGTGTGTGTGTGTGTGTGTGTGTGTGTGTGTGTGTGTTATACACAGACAGACAGACAGGACAAACCCTAGAGTGGGCTAGTGAGGAAACAGCTTCAAAAGAATAGACTGGAGAGCGTCATAAATTAGCGCTGTTCTCACGTTGGTCAGAGAACCTTCTTCTGCAGCGGGCATCAGTCGATACAGAGACTTACAACTGGCCAGAGCAGTGAGCACTGGAGGCTACTGAATTCTCAGCCCCAAATGGGCCGTCTGGATCCCCCTCAGAAGACAGTGAAGAAGGAGCGTAAGATGGGGAGGGTGCTGTGAAGGGTGTCCTCAGACGTGACATGACTGTTGCATGCATGAATCCAAGCAGCCCCAGTCACCTGTGCACAGACAAAGCCAGTCAGTAACTCCAGCATGGGGGGAGGGGAGCGTCTCACGAGGCTCTGCCCATAGTCACTGGCAACTGGTGGCTGAAGTGGGGGAGGGCGGGTCATTGTTCGTCAGGGGTATGGCCACTGGGTGGTGGCACCTGCTTATTATGTAGGTAACGCTAATTAAATTCAGTGGGTTATAAAAAAGATAAATTTTAAGAAGAGGGCATGGAGGTGGGAGTCACATGTCTGGGGAGGTCCAAGAGAGTGGAAGGGGAGGATTGGGGTGGATATGATCAAGATATATTGTACATATTGTTTATATCTGTATGAAGTTGTCAATGGATAAATCAATTTTTTTTAAACATAGGGGCAAGTAATCAAACTACCAGATTAGAAGATATCCTCTGAACATAAATGAAAGGTACACAGGAGGAAATGGACAACAACAACTTGAGGCAAATAGAAAAAACAAAAACAAAAACACAAGCACAGTGCCAGAAGTGAGGCTCACGACCATCATATGGTGAGAGCAGATCATATCTATGATCATATGGTCCCATCAGATCACAGCAGCGTTGACAACGCCCTGCTTTGTGGTGATGTCACAGCCACTGTGCCATATTCTAAAACAACACATTCCTCTCATGCCTGGGGCAATGCTGGTGTAAACAGATCTACTGTGTTTTGTGTTCTAGAAACCCACAGCGCATTCAATAACATCTGTACACAATACTTGGTAATAAATGGCCACGGTTCTGGTTGTGCAGTTATTAGACTGTACTTTGCATGGGAGGTGAGTATGGTATGAGTGCTTGTTCTCCTTTGTCTCTGTCTCTGCCTCTCTCTTGCTCACACACACACACACACACACACACACACACACACTATGTGTGAATACAAGTACATGTTATAGATTGCCCAACTTTTAACAGTGTCAAGAGGGGTCAGTCACTTTCCTGTGCCACCTAACATGTCCCCAGCAAAGCTAGGACCAGATGATCCCTCTCCCAACCCCCAGGGCAGAACACCTTCAGCCACAAAGCAAGATGTATCAACAGAGGAGGCCCTTAATTCCTGTGAGCGTGTTTGTTATAAATGGAATGCTGTGGTCTGGGCTGAGGCTTAGAAGTAAGTGGCTCTGTGAGTCATGGAGACCTGGACAGGCTGCCTCGAGGACACCAAAACAGGAGATGCTCTGGGAGATGCATAGCTAGAAGTTGAGCTGGCATTTGATGAGATGCCAGGGACTTAGGCAGGAATTCCTGCACCCCCAAGCTGGGGCACCTCTCCCAGAGGGATGGACTGGCAAGCGCCAACAGGACCCAGTGATGGATACTTCTGTATGACAGCAAGGCTGCAGGGGCCCTAGTCAGATGTGAGCCCAGTGTCCTAGGGCAAGCCTCCTTCCTCCTTCCCACCGATCCGGAGGTCAGGGTCTCTGTGGGGTCCTGTGAGGCCCCGGAGCCCCCAAGCACCATGCCAGCTTCCGTGGCTGAGCATATTTTGTCCTACAGATGGCGATCAAGGCTCCTGCCCAGGTTTTTTGGAGATGAACAAAATGAAATCAACAACCCAAACAGGATGATATCAGAGCTAGCTGGTTACTTCAAAGCCTTCAAGCACACAGCAGGCCCCCCCCCAACCCAAAGGCAGGCACTTAACTAGGTCCATCCATGACCACCGCTCCCAAGGCTGGCCAAGGGAAAGCCAAAGGCAGATCCACTACAGGTCTCTGCTGCCCAACCTCACACAACTTTTGGGTTCCTCCAGTAAGGCTTTTCCTAAATCAAGGGCAAAATAGAGAGTCTGGGAATAGTCTGTTCTGAGCCTGTGAGGCTGGGAAACCCACCCCCCTTTTCTCTGATGAACACCACGTGGCATGTTTTCTGAATCTTCATATAGTTCTATCTTATTTAAAAACCCTCACTCATTATTTTTCATAATTACTTTTCATATCTCCTTTCTTCCTGATGACTCACAGTCCCTTACAGAATGTGGGGCTAGAGAGATGACTAAGGGGTTAAAAACAAGTATTGCTCTTATGGGGGACCTGGGTTCAGTTCTGAGCACCCACATGGCTGCACACAACCATCTGTAACTCTAGTCCCAGGTAATCCAATGCCCAATTCTGGCCTCCACGGGCACCATGCACATACATGGAATACATTCACATATGCAGACAAACATTCATACATGTAAAATAAAATCTTTTTTATTAAAGTAGGCACTAACCATACCTGTCTCTGTTGTAACCTCAATGCCCCGCACATAGCAAGGGTTCAGTGAGTCTTTGCTGACCCACATTTTCCCAAGTCTGTTTCCTCCTCTGTAACTGAGGTCGTAGTATAAGAACCTGGGCTGAGTGAGTACTGCAGCCCAGAAGGGAATCAGTACTTCCATATAGGGTGTTTTTCTCAGTCTTAATGAGCTTTAAAGCTGGGGACACTCACTAGGGACAGGGACAACTAGGCTGTGGCCTTGCAAATAATGAGTCCCAGCCTAGAGGAGACTGTGCCCCTTTCAGCCTATCAAGGACAAACAGGAAGCTGTTTGGCAGGAGAGGGAATAGTGCTGCCCCCTGTAGGTCACTAGGGGCAGTGCCTGTTACTTAGTCCCCTGGTGTTGATTCTTATACACTAAATGGTGGCCCTCTTAGGATCAGAAAAACGAACATGTTGTTGCAAGCATTTCCTCAACTACAGGCAGCAGGGGAGACTTTGAACCTACAGCGCTTGAATGCTAGACTCTGGCTCCAACCACCTCTGCAGACCTGTCACTACGTCTGTTCTGGGAGGGACAGCATACCCAAATTCTTATTCCAAAGCTGGAGCATCTTCTTCCTTCAGACTGTAGTGGGCATGGAGTCCTTGAGAAGGAGATTAATGTGCAAGTGTGGTGATATTTTATTTGTGCTCTAATAACGTTTATCTAGGGATCAGAGGAAAAAGCTACCCACTATATTAAACATAGAGGTCAGGCAGTGGTAGCACACGCCTTTAATACTAGCATTCGGGAGGCAGAGATCCATTCAAGGCCACCCTGGGAACAGAGTCAGGCAGTGGTGGCACACACCTTTAATCCAAGGACTTGTGATCTCATGTCTTTGCTTGGGGAAGACACATGCCTTTAATCCCAGGAAGTGATGGCAGGAAGAAGAAAGGTTTGTAAGGCGTGAGGACCAGGAACTAGAGGCTTTCAAGCTTTTAGGCTTTTAAGCAGTTCAACTGAAACGCTTTTGGGTGAGGACTCAGAGGCTTTCAGTATGAAGAAACAGGAACTCCTCTCTTGAGGCTGAGGATTTCATAGAGGTAAGAACGTGGCTGCCAAAAACAAAAACAAAAACAAAACGGCTGCACGCCTTTAATCTCAGTGCTCGGGAGGCAGAGGCAGGTGGATCTCTGTGAGTTTGAGGCCAGCCTGGTCTACAGAGCAAGATCCAGGAAAGGCGCAAATCTACACAGAGAAACCCTGTCTCAAAACAAAACAAAACAAAACAAAACAAAAAAAGACCGTGGCTGGCTTGATCTCTGATCTTTCAGCATTCACCCCAATATCTGGTTTTGGGGCTTTTGATTAATAAGATCATCTAAGATTCTTATTACATATAAGAGGTTATGGGGTGGAGCCCCCACCTGGTAGAAACAGTGATCTTTTAAAGGATGGTATTGAGGGCTGGGGAGATGGCTGAGCAGATAAAGTGCTTGCCCTTCATGCATGAGGACCTAAGTACCTGGATTTGGATTCTGGCTACTTGTATAAAAAGCCAGGTGTAATGCCATGGACCTGTAATCCAGTGGAGACGGGAGGATCCTGGAGCTGTTGGCCAATCATTCTAGATAATCAGGGAATGACAGTTTCAGGGAGAAGCCCTGACTCAAAAAATAAGACGAGGATCTATAGAGGAGGGAGCTCAATGTTGACTGCTAGCTCCACACACATGCACATGCATACACATGTACATACATGTACACACACACATTGCAGCTCTCTCTGTGTCCATAGTGTGAGCACATGTTAAGAAGGCAGCATCTGAAGCTGGGTGGTGGTGGCGCATGCCTTTAATCCCATTCAGGAGGCAGAGGCAGGCAGATCTCTGTGAGTTCGAGGTCAGCCTGGTCTACAAAGCGAATTCCAGGAAAGGCACAAAGCTACACAGAGAAACCCTGTCTCAAAAAAAAAAAAAAAAAAAAAAAAAAAAAAAAAAAAAAAGGCAGTATCTGGGAGCCAGGAAGAACCCTCATCATAACTCAGACACTCTGGCCTCAGAAATACAAGAAAGTAAATATCTACCAGTCAAGCCTCCCTCCCATATTATTAGGACAGCACAAGCTGACTTCCACAAAGATTTCCAAACATCAAATAGCTCCAAGTTGCATGAAGAAGCGCTCCACTCAAAGGGGGGCTCCTTTCCCCATTGCTCAGTCTTTCAGAGCAAAAAAAAAAAAAAAAAAAGCTTTAATATCTCCCAAGGACATCATAGAGTTTTATAGAGGAACTGGGAACTGGGGCCCATTGGTTTAACTGCCTCATAAAGAATTAATGGGGTACTAGTGCTCCCAGGAGCTGTGAGAAACCCTTGAAGCTATTTCTCCTAGTCTAATGACTGCCTTACCAGTGCCTGGGCCCTCATCAGCCCTTTCCCCAAACGATACTGTCCTGTCTTCTCTAGGCGCACTCACTCTGTGAAGATTCTCATGTATTCCCAGAGTGTAGAGTGACCCACTGTGGTCTACACCATCACACTGAGTGCAGGGGTGGGGGTCAACCTTCTGTTTTCTCATAATGAGGAGGCTGGGGGGGGTCACCCAACCTGCTGATCAACAGCTGTCTTTGACCTCTACCCCTGCCTCCAGTTCCCATGTCAGTCCAACAGTCAGCATCCTCGCACAATGCAAACACGTACATTTGAATAAATCGTATCAAATAAGTGAATCCAATTATGGGCAAACAATGAAATGCAAAATGACGATTAAATAATTAAAGCTATTTGAACAACAGCCAGAGACAGAAATAACACAAAAAATAAGGAGGAAGGTGGGGGAGAGGAAGCAAGAGGAGGGAAATGGGGTGGGGGGGGAGAGTTTCTGCTTCCCCCTGTTCCCCTGGGAGCTTCTAGGGATAATCAGTCCATTCTGTTCTACTTGCAACCATTAGCAGAGGACGATGGCCATGTACTGGACAACTACTGAGCCTCAGAAATGACTAAGCCAAAGTCCCCTGAGACTCACTGCACTTTATGGCAACTCCACTAAGTTGTGCTATCTATTCAGGAAGAACCTGTAAGTGGGAAGGTACAGTTGTGTGTGGACAGAGGTGGGGGAGGGCATGACAACAATGACTCGGTCACCACTAGCATGTGACCTGACTACAGAGCCCCCCCCCCCAACATGCCCATCCTAATGTCCTCGGAGCACACAAGGAATCCCAGGAGTGTGTGCAGTATGCTCCATCACTTACAAAGTACTTCCACATTCCTTGCCACATGGATGCCTCAACATACCCTCAAGAAGAAGGTGTCATGTGGTGGTCAGAGTTAACTGTCAGCTTAACAGAACCTACAAGATCACGGGCAGGGCAAACCACTTTGATTGATTTGGAGTCACACTCATCTTAATCATGGGTAGGACCTGGGCTATGGATGTACAGGAAAGACAGCTGAGCGCTGGCTGCATCCATCATTGCCCTCTGTTTCTGATGACGGATTTGGTGTGATCTGCTTCCAGGCACTGTGACCTCCTTGATAGGTTGGACTGTAACCCGGACCCGTGAGCTGAAATAAACTTTTTCTCTGTGGGATGCTACTGTCAGGTTTCTGTCACAGCACAGGAAAAGGTACTATGACATATGGTGACCAGCCCTGCTGCACAGAGGGGCACCATGATGGTTAATCATCCCTGTCCACTTGACTGGATTTGAAACCACCTAAGAGATGGCTGAGGTGCAGCTTTGGGTATGTCGGTCTCTAGACAAGATTAGCTGAGCAATAAATATGTTGAATGTGGGAGACATCATCTCACAGGCTGGTAGTCCATCCTCTCTTACCATGATTGCCCTGCTCCACCATGCTGTCCCTGCCAAGACAGCCTGAACCCTCCGGGCAAGATGAGCAATTAATTCCTCCTCCTTTTAGTTATTTCTGTCAGGTATCTTGGTCACAGTGATTAAGAGATAGCTAACAGGGACAATATGTCTCCCAGATTATCAAGGAACTTGTCCAAAGTCACATAGCTGGTAAGCTACCCAGCAAAGATCTGAATTCTCATCTTACTCCAAGCCTTGTGCTCTTTCCAAGTGGCTCCCGAGTTCCCTGCCAGGAACTCCGTCTATCCCCATGTGCATATGTCCGGCTTGGCACATCATCTGGGCAAATTTCAATCTGGATTCTATTCTCAGTCACCCCAGAACTATGAGCAATTGGAGTCCTTTGAAGGAAACTATTTGCACCTGTCACCATGGGCCATCTGAAGCTGGCAAACGCCTGAGATGAACCCTGCGATCTGTTGAGCCGTGCAAATGCAGGCCAGCGCCAAGGGCAAGTTCACTCTGGGCCCGCTGGCCGGCAGGGAATCTGTGAGGAGAGTCATGGGGCCAGGCCTGTGGGGATCTCTCTAGATGCCTCCCACTGATTCCCATCCTGTCCCTTCTGTGGCTTCACTGTATCTCAAAGTCTGGATCTTCCTCAGCATAGCTATAACGTATTTGATGCTTTTCTGCAGACAACAGAGTGGGGTGCCCCAGCCCTTGCCTGGTGTCAATTCTACCAAGCCAGACCCTCCAGCTCTCAGCAGTACTTCAAATCGCAGCCGTGAGAGCAGTCATGGATTTTCTGGGGTGTTTCTGAAAGCAGTCGGATGGAAACAGAAACATCCTTGCCATTCCCCCAAAATGCACAAACATCTTCCTTCCTGAGCTCTGAAGGGATCTCAGGTTTGGGGGGAACACGGTGCTGAGGGACAGCATTGAGATTTACACGGGACCCGCTTACAAATGTTTCTTCCCCAATATCTAATTATCCCGTTCAAACCCCAGTACATTGTCTTCTAAATTTCTAAGTGGTTTAATAATAGAATTGCTTCATTAACTCTGATGTGTGCTTGGGAATCAGGCAAAGAAATTTAAAAACAGCTAGAAAAACAAGCAATTGGAGACACATGCATTTGTGAGTCTCCAAGTCTTAGGAACTGGGCAACAGGGATTGTTCTATGAAGAACAAGCTGGTGCTCCCAACTTCTCTGCCTCCCTAAGCTGGGTACTGCTTCCTCAGAAAGATGAGTGGCAGGGGAGAGGCAGGGAGGGGTGCCCAGCTTCCCTAGGAGCCACTTAGGGAGCAGGAAGGAAGGAACCAGGAAGGAAGGTGTTCAGTCCCTGGTTAGCCCTCTAGTGGATGTCATCTGGTCACCTCTTGAACCCTACTGCCTGGGTTGGATTTGGATTGGTTTGGAGACAAGTTTTCCTATAGTCTAGGTTGTCCTCAAACTTGCTACATAACCAATGTTGGCCTTGAATGTCTGATCCTCCTGCCTCTATCCCCCATGTGCTGAGATTACAAGGATGTACCACCCCACCAGCACACCCCAGCCCCTGTAACCTCCCTCAAAGTACTTACTTCCTGAGGTCTCCTGCCATCTCACTGCCCCACCTAAACTCAGCATCTTCTCTATCACTCCAGGTCAAACGGGAGCCCGAATCCTCCCCTGATGGTCAGGTACCGAGGGTGCAGACTGACTCTTCCCCTTCCTACAGTTCTAACCCAAACGCCTCTTGGTACCACTTGATAATGCTTCTGCCCACCTGTTGCCGCCTCCAGTCCCGGAACATCAGCAGGGCCCCTGACCACTGCCCGTTCTTCCCCCCACAGCACAGTTCCAGAATCCCTTAACATAGGATTTTTCTGTCACTTAGGGTCCCCTCTGGTGTACCACACTGCTGGGCTTGTGGTTCAGAGTGTTCGGAGCCACGTCAAAATTATTTCCCTGGATTTTCCTTTTGATCCCAAAGCCTATTTAGCACAACAGGTATGCTTGTCGGGATGAGAAGTGAGGTTCCTGTAAAAGGCAAGAACTCTCTTCACAGGAACAAAACCTCCTCCAAACCATCGCTGGAATTATTTCCACACTGCAAAGGGTTTTCATGGGGAAGAGCCTCCCAAAACAAGGCCACCCCTGAAGATCGTGACATGAGGGATATGCTGTCCCACTTCTACAAAACAGGATACTGGGAAAGTCCCAACGAAAGTCACCAAGAAGCCCTCATGAATGGGATGCAGAGCCCAAGCACGTCCAAGACTGCTGAGGCTCTGGAGAACCAGTCCGATTCTCAGTGACTTTTCTATACCCCCTGCTATGAAAAGTCTAGGCTCGGGGGAAAGCATTGGGCATGCAAGACCAGTGCCAAGGGGCTCATGGCCCAGTGGAAGTGAAGGACAATTGATTAGAACTCTGGTGTCCTGCAGGAGGCCACAGGTGCAGTACCAGGGACCCTGTGCGATGCTGCTATCGGAAGGAAACCTGGCGTCAAAGCCACCCCCACCTCCACTTAGCATCTCCAACAGTATTCCTCCTCTTGACCACCAAATAGGTGACATCACTCCCACAAGAACCCTAGCCGGAGAAGGAAGCTGTTCCTGGCGATACCTTTTTAAAGAGAAACACCAGTTCCGCTGAAGACTGGCTCCCACCTCCTTTGGCTGAGACCGGTCACATGTGTACTAGCCAAAGGAGAATTGTTATAGTCAGTCCATCTCCACCCGAGCTAGGGAAGGTCTGAAGACGCATCCATCCCTCCACACCTGTGAAAATCCCAGCTTTGTTGACAAGAAAGAGTCTGGAGGATGGGGTGGCGTCCACTGACAAGTAAAACCTCGTTACAGCCCACTCCAGCCACTGGGCTGATTAGACCCAGCACTTCCTCTAGGGATCAAGCATTGTTTTAGAAAGCACAGGCAAAGCTGGGAGAAGGCAGCATTGTGGCATTGGTTTTGTTTATTCAATTCTGAGACCTGCCAATCACCTGTGCAAGCCCCTTCTCACTCTCTCTGAGAGAATGTTCTCATCTGTGAGGTGAAGACCATAACTCTTCACCTGCTGTGCTCAAACTCAGGTGAGGAAGGGTAGTGTCCGTATTGTATAACCTTAAGAGATACAAGCCCCCCCACCCAACCCAACTCCTCTCTTCTTCTCAAAACATGTAAAAATGATTTGCAATGGGTGCAGTTCCCTGGCTGCCACCAATGGAGGCTATTTTGGGAGGCGTGGTTACTAAGAAACAGTAGGCTCTGGTTGCCTTGGCAACCATGGGTAAGATGGAAGTATGGTGCACCAGCTTTCTGTATTCTATCCTCGTCTCCTCACAGAGCTTGGTGTCTGATGGTTTGTTTATGAGCAAAGGTGTCCCCCCAAAAGGGAATTAGCCTGGCTAACCTGCTCCTAGCCAAAGGGTCCAGATGGGCTCTAGAAGAACACAGCTCCTCCATCCTAGGTCACTGGGAGATGCCCAAGAAAGCCTCCCAGAGACCTGCTTTCTGCTCCCCTCCTTGGGCTGGCCCTGATAATAATGGTGCAAACACCACACGCAGAAATAAGGGCTGGATGCCACAGATCTTCAAGTAGGAGAAAAGTTACAGGACATAGCCAGGTCTACCCAAGGACCCACAACGGCCATGCATCCTTCCAAATTCACAAGCTGGAACCACCATTTGTACTGAGTAGATGGAAGTGATATTATAGATGTACACAGCAGGGTATGGCTAGTAAGGGTGTAAGGTATGAAGATACCACTGCCCCAATATCCAAAACTCACAACCAGCCTATGGGCCAGAAGAGGGTCCACACCTGCACAGCCCCCTGGGTACCACAGTCCTGAATAGCTTACCTCAGTCCCTTGCTGTGTTTTGTAGTCTACCATGTCTGTGCCCCTGAAGAGGAAAACTTATTCTTGCAATTTTGAGCTTTACATAAACAGAAAAAAATAGACTCACTTTCCCGCTTTTCTGATTCAGTTGTTTGTTGTTTTGTGTGATGCATGAAAATGTACATATTCTCTTTCCAGTCAGCATGGAGGGATGGCTTCTCCAGGAACAACTGGAGCCCAGTGCTGCAAGACCAGGGGCCAGAGGAGGCCTTACCTTAAGAATTTGAAGCATCAGCTGAGATTCCTGTTACCAACACTACCATGGTCTCTGCCCCATACCCACAGCCAAGGGATTGTCTCTGCCCCATACCCACAGCCAAGGGATTGTCTCTGCCCCATACCCACAGCCAAGGGATTGTCTCCGCCACATACCCATATCCGAGGGACTATCTCTGCCATGTACCCACAGCCAAGGAGGCGGTATAAAGCACCATGCCTGAGACTAGATGTGAAGAACTTCTCCCGGGACTCTGAGTGTGGCATTCACAAGACAAGGATCACTGGTGCTGTCAACAGAGCATCCAATACTGAGCTGCTCTGCAAGAAGCCTTTAGTGAGAGACTACATCATGCTCATCAACAACACACCCTACTGACAGTGGTACTGGTCTTACTCTACGCTGTCCCTGGGGGACAAGGACTCCTGGGGGGGGGGGGAGATTTTCAACAACAAAAAAAAAAAAGGAAGGAAGGGAGGGGGGGAGGGAGGAAGGGAGGGAGGGAGGGAGGGAAGGAGGAGGAAGGGAGGGAAGGAGGAAAGGAAGGAAGGAAGGAAGGAAGGAAGGAAGGAAGGAAGGAAGGAAGGAAGGAAAGAGGAAGCAAGCAAGCAGTCTTCTAGGGGCAGTTTCAGCAGGGCTAACTTCTGCCTGGCCCTGCATCAAGCCCCAGCCAGTGAGCTAGAGCAGAGGGCTACACACTGGAGGGCATGAGCTGGAGCTCTCTCTGCAGAAGGACGAGGGGCAGGCACAGAAGTCACTATCTGCAGCTCATGGGATAGATGTGCTCATAATT
Organism: Onychomys torridus; assembly: GCF_903995425.1. Classification (NCBI taxonomy): domain Eukaryota; kingdom Metazoa; phylum Chordata; class Mammalia; order Rodentia; family Cricetidae; genus Onychomys; species Onychomys torridus. The sequence continues at coordinate 46,728,389 of NC_050463.1, forward strand.
CTAAGTTTAAAAAGAAAGGAAGTGAAATAGCCATATTTGTGGGGGGCTGCTCACAGCTGTGTGTGCAGTATCTCTCTTTCTTAATTAACTTTGGATCCCCCTCATTAGCCATGTGTCCCTAGTCAGTCTAGGGTTTTATTCGGGCACACAAGAATCTGACATGTCAGTGGGTGCCCTATGGGCTCTGATCCATGTCTATAATCTTTTCTTCCTTCTTTCCCATCCCCTACCTTCATCCCTCCCTCCTCTCTCCTTTCCTCCAGGCCTTCCTTTTAAATGTTTATTTTCATTTATGTGTATGTGTGTCTATATGTGGTGTGTGTGTGTGTGTGTGTGTGTGTGTGTGTGTGTGTGTGTGCGTGTGTCGGTGTCAGTGTGAAGGGAGAAGAGAAGGAAGAACCGTAATGTGAATTATAATTCCTTTAAAAGCTGTCTGTCTCCTCACTGTTTGCAGGTGACCAGGTATAATCTCTCACTTGCCTTTACAGCAGACCCATGAGACAGACGTAGCCAGGTCCAATGGCACACACTGTAATAATCCCAGCACTCGGAAGGACGAGACAAGGATTGTGCGTTTAAGACCAGCTTGGGGAAGACCCTGCCCCAAAGAAAGAGGGAAGGAGACAGACAGACAGACTCAGGCACAAATGGCAGTTCGATCATCTGTCTCCAGTGAGTCATCGTGTGCACACGCACTCAGGAGGCTGCATCCTGACACCACACTGCAAGCCCCGACGAGGAGCTCTCTCCAGACAGAAGGATGTGAGCAGGCTGGGTGAGCCCGGAGCCCAGGATGGAGAAGAGGCAGCGCTGGGGACCAGGTACCCGGTCCATCTCGACATGCTGCTGAGGAAAACCTTGGCCAGATCACCATCCCTCCGTCAAGGCCTCCCAGGCATGCAATTTGAGGCTTTGCTGTCCCTCTTCCCTTTAACTAGAACCACATAAATGTTTCCCTTGTGAGGACAGGTCCTTCCTCCTGAGCGAGCCCCACATTCTCTCTTTTTAGGGACAGCTGAGTTTCTCCATAGTCTCAATCTGTCTCCATGTGGTAATCTGTGTATTAGAAATATTCCTGCTTTCAAAATCTATTTTGAAAGATTATTCTGTATGATACATTATGGGATAAACTGAGAAGAGACATCCCAAGTTATTGGTTGTGTTAAATTTAACACAGTGACTTTGCTGACCCAAAGTAACATCTACTTCAATCAAGCAAACAGCAGCAGCACACGTCATTTTGGTAATCCTTCAAGACAGAATCCCAGCACTTGAGGGATTGAGACAGGAGAACACTACAAGTTGGAGGCCAGCCTGAGCTACAGAGTGAGAGCTTGTCTTGAAAGGGAGGGGCTGAAAACATGGCTTGGTGGTGAAGAGAATTGACTGCCCCTCCAGATAGGATCATAGTTGGATTCACAGAAACCACATGAGGCTTCTATTGGGTGTTCACACACACACAGCATATATAGACACACACACACACAAATAAATAAATATAAACATTTAAAAGGGAGGGGTGAAGGAGGGAGGAATGAATGAACAAATGAACAATTATGGGCATGGATCATCCAGGTTCTTGTGTCCCAGAACAAAACACTAGATTAGGGACACGTGGATAATGATAGGAAATTAAAAGTTAATTAATAAAGAGAAATACTGAACACTCGTGTGTATAAATAACATGTATATACATACGCGCACACACACGTGCACATACACACAAACACACACACACAAATAAATAAAATATTTTTAAGACAGAAAGAGAAACACTACTGGCCATGGAAGTGGACCAGAGGGTTGGGAAAGGTCTCAGGCTCCCAGACCTGGACTGTGAGTCTTCTAGGTCATTTCCAAGAGCACAAGCTTTGGGGGAGTATGGAGCCCATGGTCAGAAGGGTTCCCAGGCTTCCTCTGATACTAGATTTTTCCTAATATGTTCCTCTTGATGCCTTGCTCCTACCTTAAAAGGAAAGGGAAGGGAAGGAGAGAGGAGAGGAGGGGAAGGCAATGGGGAGGAGAGGAAGGTTTACTCAGATTTATATCCAAGGAAAAGAGGCACCAGAAAGCCCCAAGCCTTGGTTGGCGAGACCTGGGGTGATGGCCATGGCCAGGACATGACCCAAGCTCTTTAGGCACAGATACTCACTGCTCCCTCCCCTGCGGGCTCTCCCCCAGGGTCAGGGAGGCTGCAGTGACTCAGAAGTTAGCAGGAGGGATATTGCTGCTGTATCATAGCCAGTAATTATAAGCTGGAACAATACCATATTTAAATTTTTTTGCAAATACTTGGCTTTTTTCATTGCATATGAATAAAAATGCCCATTACCCTAACCAGATACCTAGAATTAGAAAATAAGACATTTTTAAAGGCTCGAAACATCTACTGGTGTATAATTACTCACTGCCTACAGACTATACTTTTAAAAATAGTCACAAGGAGCATGAACAATCAAGCTGGTCCAACTGCACCTACCTTAGATCGGCATTGTGTCTCAGTCCCACAATTAACAAATTCCCATCAAAAGCAGCTGGATCTCAGGGTCGGTCATGGGAAAAGGTAAACGGAAGTGGGATTTTTGATTAAACCACCTCAAAACTGGCAAAATGAAAACACTGCCCTGGACCATCCACAAGGTAACCGTGTGAATTCCCAGGGGAAAACACACTGAGGGATGGTGGTGGTCACCACCTGGTGCACCCTCCCCTCGAAGCAATGGGAGAGATTTTAACGCTGGCGAAACTCTAAGACACAAACAAAGACACTGCAAAAGCGAAGCTGAAGCTGGCTCTCAGATCAGCAGAAGACAAAGCTGCCACATTTCCCACAGCGGAGGATTTCACTCCCCATGCTGGACAGGGTCTCAGACACAGAAGGCGTGGCCGGAAGGATGGAACTAGGAAAGTGGCTCCTTCGAAAACTGCTTGCTCCACAAGCCTGAGGCCTTAGGTTTGATCCCCAGAACCCACATCAGAAACAAACAAACAAGAAGAGAAGAAGAAAGACTGGTGTGGTGGTACACAGTTGTAAACCCGGCCCTGGGAAGGCAGAGAGAGATCCCAGGGGTTTGCTTGCCAAACAGCCTAATTTAACCTGTGAGCCCCAGGACAATGGGAGACTATGATATCCTGACATGCACACAGGTGCCCACACACCCACACATGCATACACACAATCATGTATGCATGTACATGCATACAGAGAGAGAGAGGTACACATGTACCCACACATACATATACATAAACACACACACACACACACACACACACACACACACACACACACACACACACATTCATAAAATTGAAACCGATTTAAGATGGATGTTTCACGTGAGGGAAACCCCAATTAACATTAAATAACCACAAAACAACAGCCAAGGCTGATAGAAACAGGGAAGCGGGGCTTCTGAGAGCAGAGAATTAAAATACAACCTGCTGGTGTTTTCCATTGAACAGCTGATGGCTCTTTCTGGAAATCTTAGAAAAATTATCAACCCTTGCTGAAGAGTCTGGAAAACAAAGCTATGTATAGGACTGAGGACCAGCACTGAGGTGGCGCTGGCTGTGGTTTCAACTCTGATGTTGGGGTGGCGGCCTAGGATTCTGCAGTCTAAGGGATAACCAGTGAGAAACAACGAAGGCAGAGGATTGGTTCTTTTTTAAAGACTTACTTCCTTTTCTTTTATGTGTGTGTTTGCCTGCCCCTATGTCTAAGGACCGTGTGCATGAAGTGTCCGCAGAGGCCAGCAGGGGGCGTTAGATCCTGTAGAAGTGCAGTTAAAGACATTTGGTAGCCGTTCTGCGGGTGCTGGGAACCAAACCTGGGTCCTCTAGTAGAGCCACGAGTGCGTCTAACCACTGAGCCACCTCTCCAGCCCAGAGGAGGGGCCCGGTCTCAATTCTGATCTGGCCCTTGCTCCTTTGAGCCTTTGTTCAATCGTGGCCTGTGTTTCCTAGGAGGCTGCTTCTAGAACCGGAAGTGGTTATCAGATAAAAGCAGGGACCCTACTGGAATGTGACAAAAACAGGTGGCGACAGAGCCCCCCCTGCAGGTGCTCCCAGGTGCAGCCACACAGCGTAGGCATCTGAAGAGATGGCTGTCCCAAGACTGCTCTTCCCTGGGGGTGGGGCTGGGAGGACAGAGCAGGGGCCCTTCTCAGAGCAGGGGCCGCGCAGGAAGATGATGCACAGGAGGGACCCTCTGAGTCCAGACTCTCCACCTGGGCTCACTCTCTCAGACCAGCAAAGGCCCCACTGTGCACTCTTCCTACCAACCTGCCCTGTCTGCACATAGACTAATTGACATCCTTACAGAGTCCTAAACTCATGGGTTCTAAGAAACCAGAGTACCAGGGCTGGAGAGATGGCCCAGCAGGTAAGAGCATTGACTGTTCTCCCAGAGGACCTGGGTTCGATTCCCAGCACCCACATGGCAGCTCACAACTGTCTGTAACTCCAGTTCCAGGAGACTGACACCCATGTCAATTTTTTAGAAAAAAATAATAATACACTGAGTACCAATGATGATAGCACCAGGAAACTGAGACAGGATATTACTCATGAAGCCTGTACTGTAGGAAAGGATGCCTTTAAAGGATACTGAATATAGCCAAGAAGAAAAAGCCGGCCTGATGAGTCTGATGCAGGGGATCAGTGAGCAGTAATCCAACCTGGGGTGACAGTATGAGGCTCTATCTCAAAATTGAAAACAGACTGATCAATGCCAAGTAGACAACTCTGAAAACATACATCCAAGTAACATTATACCGGCTGAACAGGTTCTATTTGGTGTGTGTGTGTGTGTGTGTGTGTGTGTGTGTGTGTGTGTGTGTGTGTACATTCCCAGGTGGGCATTTGGATATCAGAGGACAACTTTTAGTACTCAGTTCTTCCCTCTCACCATGGGTTCCAGGGATGAAACCCATGCCATCAGCCTAGCTCAGCACTTACTACTGAGCCACCTCATCAATCCATGTTTGTGTGAAGGGGGTGGGGGGCGTCAAGAGAGCTTGCATGTTAAGCGCTTGCCATGCAAGCCTCATGACCAAAATTCAATTCCCAGAACCCCATAAAGGTGGAAAGAGAGACTCAATTCCATAAAGTTGTCTTCTGACCTCCAACACACCTGCCCACACTCCCACCCCATGCCCACAATCATTAAAATTAAATAAAAATGTATATCCAGACTTAACAAAAACATTTCTAATTTAAATAAATAAGTGAAGGGCTAAGGATTTGAATGGACATTTCTCCAATGCAGGCGCACAACAATGGCCAATGAGCACGAGAAAAGATGCTCACCATCAGTGGTTATCAGGGAATGGCAAATCAAAGCCACAACTAGAGGGCTGCAGAGATGGCTCAGCAGTTAAGACCACTGGCTGCTTTTACAGTTTTGGTTCTCAGCTCCCACTTGGGCGACTCAGAGCTGCCTATAATTCCAGTTCCAACGAATCTGACACCCTCTTCTGGCCTTTGGAGGCACTAGGCATACCTGTGGTACATATACACGATATAGACCCACACACATTAACAGATTTCTTAAAAAATTGGATGTCACTACATATCTAGTCAGTTGGTTATTATTTTAAAAAATTGAAACAGCAGGTGTTGAGGAGAATGTGGAGAAATTAGAAACCTTTGTCCTTTGCTGGGAGGATCTGTAATGATAATGTCTCTATGGAAAACAGTCCTTCCTGGAAGAGGTTTAATATAAAATTGCCATGTGATCCAGCAATCCCACGTGTGAGCAGACAACCTAAAGAAATGGAAGCCAGGATTTGAACAGCTATTTATACATCTTATGTTCACATCAGCATTATTCAGAGACCAAATGTAGAAACAACCTGGTCCATCAGCAGATGAATTGAGAAACACCGTGTGGGGTGTACAAACTCTGACATCCAGTCAACCTCACACCAGGGTCTCTCTTTATACAAAATACTTCTGACACCAAAATGGGGGGGGAAGGGGAATTCCACATCAGTAACCAATTCTGCATCTCTCTCGACACCAGCTGGGTGTGGCACCATTTGATTCTGTTTAGACACTCACTACCTATAGCTTAGACATGCTTTTAGAAGGCACTTTAGCAAAAAGCCTTGACTCCTCACTTGAACCCACAAGGTAATTAAAGCAGGGTGAAGGCTGCCCATCTCTGCCTTCGCTTTGTGTCTGCACTTTAGCAGAAGATTCAGAGGTAAGTGGCTGTCCTTAATCTTCTCTTGAAGTCACTTTGAATCCTAGCAGGAACAAAATCTCCAGCACACACACACACACACACACACACACACACACACACACACACACTCATTACTGTTTATTAGGAATGAAGCCCAGTCTCTCTCTACTACTGTAATGGACTGGATCTCTATTGCAGTAGACTCCAATAAATCCTTCCAGGATGTACGTTCGCTTGAGACAGGGTCTGACTATGTAGCCCTAGCTGGCCTTGAACTCAGAGATCCACCAGCCTTGACTACCATGACACGAAAGGAGTATACCACCAGCCCCAGCTTACTTCCTGTTTTAACAAGCACATACTCATCAAAAAGCTCCTTTGAACTGGGTATAGTAGGTAGAGCATGCCTTTAATCTCAGCACTCAGGAGACAAAGCAGGTTGCACGCTGTGTTCGAAGCTAGCCTGGTCTACAAAGTGAGAACCAAGTTGGGGGTGCTCCCTCTCTTGGATGGTGGGGGGCTTGCTGAAGCCATGGCTTGGTGGCTTGGTGACCTTTCCCGGACCTTTTCCAATGCCCATTGTGAACAAGAGGAGTGGCCACTGAATCAGCGGCATCACAGCTTTGTATCGTGAGTGTAGTGTACTAATTTTGTCTATCAATAAACTCTGAATTGACCCCAGACTTCTGTCCCACATTACCCCTCATTTGGATACTGCGGCGGTGTGAGGAGGAATGGCCCCCACAGACTCATGTGTTTGAATGCTTGGCCTGTAGGGAGTGGCACTATTACGAGGTGTGGTCTTGTTGGAGTAGGTGTGGCCTTCTCAGAGGAAGTGTGTCACCGTGGAGGTGGGCTTTGAGGTCTCATATATGCTCAAGCTATGCCCAGCACACAGTTCACTTCCTGTGGCCTGCAGATCAAGACATAGAAGTCTCAGCTCCTTCTCCAGTACCATGTCTGCATGTGTATTGCCATGCCTCCTGCCATGGTGATGAACTAGACCTCTAACCTGTAAACCAGACCCAATTAAATGTTTTCCTTCCTTTATAAGAGCTGCCAAGGTCATGGTTTCTCTTCACAGCAATAAGATCCTACCTAAGAGAGATACACTGTGTATACATAAATTACACCTCTCAAATGAACTTGTGTATTTAAAGGTGAATTGGCAAAGCAAAATTGGTCAAATATTAATCACTGATATTGGTTAACATGTCCATGGACAATTATAACTCAACTTTGCCTCCATTTATTTGCATTTAAAAATTATCCTAATGAAGTTTTTTAACAATTTATTTTTATTTTATGTTCATTGGTGTCTCGCCTACATGTATGTCTGTGTGAGGGTGTCAGAGCCCCTAGAACTGGAGGTATAGACAGTTGTGAGCTACCATGTAGGTGCTGGGAATTGAACCCAGGTCCTCTGGAAGAGCAGCCAGTGCTCTTAAGCTCTCCCCTAGGAAGACCCTGATGGGACTAAAAATTAAGGTGAGAGGCCCTTGGTATCTTTTTAACTTACTTATTGATTCTTTGGAAATTTCACATCATGCACCCTAATTCCACTCGCCTCCCAGTCTCCCCCATCCTCCCCTCACCCCTGCAGCAGCCCCCCAAAAAGAAAATTTTAAAAAATCAAACCGAAACAGAGCAAGCAAACAAAAAAAAAACAAGAACAAAACAAACTAAAAATTTTTTTAAAAATTTAAAAATAAACAAAACCTCTTTGCTTGTCCATCTTTCCCGCCCCTCCAACACCTCTTCATTCATCCTGGTGGCACTGGGCGCTGCAGTGAGTCACACAGTGTACCCTTTTGTCCAATCAGCTTTATGAGCAAATGTTTGTTACAGTGAGTCACTGGTCTGGTTCAAGGCCTCTGGTTTCTGGGTCACCATCATCCCTGGATCCTCATGGAAACTCCTCTGGAATATCCCGAGGCTGCCCCAGTCATTGAGATCCTCTGGGTGTTGTTCCAGAGGACCAGTCCCTTCATGAGCTCCAGAGGGTCCTAGGTGGGGTAGATGTTAGGGTGGGCCAACTCAGGCTGTGGGCCTGGGTGGTAACTGAGCTGGTAACTGGGCCACTGGGGCCACCTCCCTCAGGCGAGGGGCCGGAGCCAGCTCCCCTAAGCCCATGCCGTCAGGGTCAGTTCTCCCTTCCCTGTGGTGAGGGATGGGTGGGGCATTGGTATTTATTGCTAGTGGTACAGTTGTTAGCATGGATCACACAGGCTGGGCAGCCAGGCCAGGACTTGAGCCCAGGCTCCTCACTGTAGACTTTCTCCCCAAGCACTGCCGCCAGCCGTCATGGTCCCAGGATGATGCAAACACCCTCCCCCGACAGTGGGACTTCTGCCTCCACAGAGCCCTGTGATCCACTTCTTGTGAAGTTCATACACACACACACACACACACACACACACACACACACACACACACACTTCCTGAAAGAAAATTCTAACCCAGTGATTAGCAGCCCCAATTGGTGTTAATTGCCCCTTAGTTACCATGGTTATATCTAACTTTGTTCCCCCTTGAGGCCCAAACAGAACAAACCCCAACTATTCACCTGCTGGTTCCGTGGGAGGAAAATAGCCCAGCAGACACGTTCCCTGAGCTCTTTGTAGAACTTGTCCAGTGTCTACATTTCTGAGAAGGCTCACACACAAAAAGAAGACAGCAAAATGCCTAAGGCACACTTTCCTAGTATCCTGACCCCCGAGCTACGTGTGTGGAGGGGTTATTTGTTCAAGGAACAGGACAGCAGCAGGCTAGCTGGCTCTCCAGTGGCGTTTCAGAGCATGGACTCCCATAAAGCCCAGCATGCTATCTTATATTGAACATAATTGTCTCAAATGCCTTCACAGAACTTTTTAAACAGTGTTTTCATTTCTGTTCAAAACAGGTTGTCTGAGCCTAGTGGTGCATGCCTGTAGTCCCAGCTACTCGGGAGGCTGAAGCAGGAGGACACAGAGTTCCAGGTCAACCTGGCTACATAGTTTCAGGCCAGCCTATGCTACATACCGAAACACTGTTTCAAATAGGAAACAAAACACCTGACCATCACTTAAATGCAACTTTCTCATCTGAAGTCCTTCCTCCCCCCCCCCGCCCCCCCGCCCCCCCCTCAGTTATCCAGAGCACAGAGGACAGCCCCAAACCCAAAGTCGCAGCGCCTTCCCTAGGCTGCCATGAAGTCACCCTCCAATGTGGATCTTCATACTTTAAACTCAAAAGCCCTGAGTTCATCCCCTAGGGTTAGTGTATGACCTTGGTGCCAAATCGGTGAGTCTCTTGGTATTTCAGCTTGTATATAGGGATAGGTAGGCTGCAGTGAGAAACAGTAGTGTGTGTGTGTGTGTGTGTGTGTGTGTGTGTGTGTGTGTGTGTGTGTGCATGCGTGTGCATGCATGTGTACATGCACTCACCAGTGGTTGCTGCCCCAGAACAGAAGAGTCGCACTTGCTCACTTCAGCCTGCATTCATGCACACATGTGAGCATCACTCATCTCAAGACATCAGGTGAGGGCCTCTAGCTAATCAGATGGAGTTGCCCTAGTATCTTGGCCAATAACTGCCGTGAATGCTCCACCAAGAGCTGAAGACCCTTTGGCCACATGGGACAACCCTCTGGGTCAGCGCTGTTGCCTCCCAGAGTTAGAGGTACCAGCTGGGTGTGTGCACCTGGAACACATGCCTACCTGGCTGGTACAGTCTCTGGGTCCAGCTCCACCTGTCCTTCCTTGACTCACTTCCTGAGCTCACATCCCCGACAGCTCTTCTTACAGCATCTAACAGCTAGGCCTGTCCCTCAGCCTGTTTCATCCCACCACACCAGCTGAGTACCCCCCAAATTAATTCTTGCTCTTTCACAGCAGACCTCAGTGGTCCCTTATGGTTCCGTTTTGTTTCAGAACAACCACAGCTCAACTTCCTATGTCATGAGACAAGATACTCACCTCTCATCTTCCCAGGGTAGCAAAGTAAAGGATTTTTACAAAGTTTCATATAAAAATGGATCAAACATTTCTGTCTTGTATTTACTTTGTGAGTACCTACTATGTGTATGGTGTATGCTCAGCCCTCACCCACAACCATCTCTCTCTCTCTCTCTCTCTCTCTCTCTCTCTCTCTCTCTCTCTCTCACACACACACACACACACACACACACACACACTCCAGACCTTTTGCTAAAGAGCGCCCTCTGCTGGGGAACTACTGAAGACCAGGGCTCCCGCAAATTGCTTGGCTGTGCAGGGACTAGACTGCCCACCTAGAAAGCAGACAAGGGTCAAGACGTGTTCATGACTCTAAGACCATCCTGAGGGTATCATGCTTGGGGACTAGGTAGAATCTGTACTGTTCCACAAGGACTCAGTGGGGAGAAGACACCAGGGTATTCTAGAGAGAGCAGGAACATGGGAACTGCTTTTGGTGGGGCTGAGAGTTTAGTTAGGAAGACACAGATGAAAAATCGGAGCTGGACCAAGACCTTGACGCACGATTTCAGTCCACTCAGGGGTCAGCCAGAACTGCTTAGAGCAGTGGTTCTCAGCTTCCCTAACGCTACAACTCTTTAATGCAGTTCCTCATGTTGTGGTGACCTCCAACCATAAAATCACTTCATTACTATTTCCCAATTAATTTTGCTCCTGTTACGAATAATCTAAATATCTGATACACAAAATATCTACTATGTGACTCCCAAAGGAGTTGCGACCCACAGCTTGACAACTGCTGGCCTAGAGGCCTTGCGTTTCAGCCACAGCACCTGGGCATGGGCCAAAGGAGCCTGAACCTTCCCATGGAACTAAACAGACTGCAGGCCCTGGCATGGCAGGTACTTTCTGTGAGGCCCAAGAGGTCAGGAAATGAGGTGTGTGCAAAGGCTCAGAGCCCCTCTGGTGTTTTTGTACATCAGAAAATGAGCATGAGTTAAATCTACCACAGTTGGGAAGGACTCAGAGGGAAAGGAAAGCATGTTCCAGAGAACACACACCCTTCTGAGACTCCGAGGAACAGTGGGTGACACTTCGTATAAAAGGTGGTGACCTTGAGTTGGCTCATTTTGTCTCAGCCTGCCTGCCTGGCTGGATTTGGATAATGGGAGGTGACTGCAGCAAAGCCCTTGAAATCCATTACCACAATGTGTGCCTGCCGCCAGCTACCTGGAAATGGAAGCGAGGGGGCAATTTCGCTTCATCTCCTCAGTAAGAGATGGCCAGCCGACTCACACAGGCATTCCAGAATACCATGTTCCTGTATAATTTGGTACCACATCTAGAACGCTTATCCTGTCGTGAGCACAGTGCTGCTAGGAGACAGCCAATGAGCAAGCACCCCGACTTTCTATTATTGTTTGTGGACCATCTGAGTCTCGGTGGCTTTATTATACCAGAGCATACCCCACCCCACTCCCACCCCCACCCCCCATGCCAGCTCATGGCCACTAGTTAGTTCAACTAGAAGGTTCTTGGCTCACACTGACCACAGGATCTCCCTCCCTTTCCTCCCCAGGCACTCCCTTTAGCCATTTCTTCCTTCTTTCTGGGATCATCCCCTCATCCTGCTTCCCAGATTCAGGACTGAACCCCAGCATCCACCACGTTCAAAGCTGGGATGAGGTAAGGCTTCACACTAGGTTTCAAGTGCAGGGACAGCCCCCAAGTGTGTGGCCTCTTCATATCCAACACCCCAAGTTGGTCTGGGACCAACTGGAGTCCTGCCCCTTCCTAACTACCTTCCCTAGGCTTCCCCCACAGAGCTCAAGGTTGCACCCATACACACACCCCCACAGGGCTTTACTGGCTTGTGTCTCCCACTCACAGCTGCTCCCCAGTGCCGGCCCCATACTCCCCAACTTTAGAATGTCTTCACCTGGTTCACCTCACCCACCATGTCCCCTCTTCAATCCTACCCACCTCCTACTCTCCTCTCCCAAGCACCTCTCATTCCTGCTGTATTTCTCAACACTCTGCCCATCTTCCCATGATCCCTGTTGGCCTCTCCTATCATCAGCTGGGTATCCCGGGACCTGTCAAAGTGGGCAGAATGAACTCTCTCACTGTGGAAAGTGAGTTGACATTGTGACTGAAACCCTAGATATAGCAAACGTGGTGGTACACACTGGAACACCGACTGGAATACCAGCATCTGGGAGAGGGAGGTAGGGTCAGGAGTTCAAGGCCATTCTCAACAATATAGCAAGGTTGGGGCCAGCCTGGGCTAGATGAGATCCTTTCTCAAAACAAACCATAAATTTAGAGGCCATTCTACTCAGCCATGCCATTTCAGGAGGTTCATTCTATGCATGGACTCCTATGCAAATAGACACCACTTGTGGCGTTATTGTCATAGGGAGAGATTAAAAACAACCTCCATGACAGGCATAGCCATGCACACACCTTTAATCACAGCAGTTGGGAGGCAGAGGCAGGCTGATCTTTGTGAGTTCGAGGCCAGCCTGGTCTAGGACAGCGAGGGCCTCACAGAGAAACCCTGTCTCAAAAAAACAAAAACAAACAAACAAAAAAAAAAAAAAAAAGGTAGAGGTGCAATGTGTTGGATCCATGGAGCATTTTGTGAACAATAAAAAGTTTGAGGCACCTCTGGAGCTTATCAATATAGATGACTTATGGGGCCCACAAATAAAGAGCAAGGTACAGAGAAGGGGAGAGATACAGAATTAGAAATCAGATATATGTGAGCTCTGTGTTCAGGTTGGATTAAAACTGTTGACAATGATTGCTTCTGAGAAGGGGACCTTGGCTTCCTCCATCAGAAGAAAGGGGAATTGGCTGGGTGATGTGTGCTTTTGTACCAACTCAGTTCTCTGTGTGGAGCATGCATTATCTCTTCATATAAAAATGTATTTGAAGGGCTTGTCTTAATTAGGGTTTCAATTGCCGTGATGAGACACCATTACTAAAAGCAATGTGAGGAGGGTTTCTTTGGCTTACACTTCCACATCACAATTCCATCACTAAGGGAAGTCAAGACAGGAACTCAAGCAGGGCAGGAACCTGGAGGCAGGAGCTGATGCAGAGGCCATGGAGGGGTGCTGCTTCCTGGCTTATTCCTCATGGCTTGCTCAGCCTGTTTCTTATAGAACCCAGGACCACCAGCCCAGGGATGGCCCCACCTACCATGGGCTGGGCCCTCCCCATCAATCACTGATGAAGAAAATGCCCTCCAGGCTTGCTGCAGTCCTGTCTTACAGAAGCATTTTCTTAATTGAGTTCCCTCCTCTCAGGTGACTTCAGCTTGTGTCAAGTTGACATAAAGCACAGGACTGGTTAAAAAAAAAAAGAAAAAGAAAGAAAAGAAAAGAAAAGAAAGGGCCTAGCAGGCAAGGGCACTTCCCTCCAAGACTCATTGCCTGAGTTGAATTCCACTTGGTGGAAGGAGACACATGATTGTAAACATGTGCGTGTGCATACACACACACACACACACACACACACACACACACACACACACACATGAGAGAGAAAATAAACAAATGTAAACACAATTTGCATTCCACTGTCTTGCTGGTACTAGCAGCAAACTTTCCAGAAAGTGAATCCTCTCATGTCAATTCGGCTTGAACTCCCTAGGGGCTCTACAGAAGGATGTCTCAGGAGGGTCACAGTTTATATGGTTGCCAGAGCAATTAATACCTGTTAATTGTTTTTAGCAGCTTTTTACTTTCAAAAGTATCCTGGTGAGGACAATAAATTATATTTCCACTTCTCTGGTGACCCTACAGATAAAATCCATCCACCTCACCATGAACAGAGAGCTCTTCGTGGCCCACCCCCTCTCAGACTCACCCTATTCAGGCCCTGGCCAGCTCCAACGACACAAGTACACTAACCTAGGAGCTCGCCTGCACACGGGGCTAATTTGACCCCTCAGCCTTTACTCACTTCGTAACCTCCTTTAGGAATGCCTGGCACCCCCCCCCCCAGCCTGCCCTCAGAACAGCCTGCCATGTGACGTTCAGAACACCGCTGTGACCGTGACACCTATACCTGACCTGCTCAGGAACCCCCACACAGCCCTCACACCCAGGATGCCCCCAACAGAGGCGTCACACACCCATCTCCTCTCCCGCTGTTCAAGCCAGCACTGTGTCTTGCTTGAAAGGGAGGAAAACGATGGACACTGAATTAGGGCCAGCCTGGAGGTCAGGGCCCAGGCGTTTTAGACCCTGCATCTGCCACTCGCTCCCCTTGAAAAACACTCAAGCCACTTCCTTAATCTCTCCGATTTGTCCTTTCCGTTCGTCTTGGTTGTTTTTTCAGCCACTGTGTGTGGTGGTATTGTGTTCCCCAAAATATTGTGTGTTCCCCGAAATAAACATATCTGGGATCAGAGAACAGACAGCCACTAGATACAGAGCCACACATGGTCGCTAGAAAATGGGAAGAGTAAGCCTTAGCAGAAGCTGGGCAGTGGTGGTGCACGCCTTCAATCTCAACACTTGGGAGGCAGAGCGAGCTGGATCTCTGAGTTCAAGGCCACTTTAGAAACGGCTAGACATGGTGACACTTGCCTTTAATCCCAGAAACCCAGCCTTTAATCCCAGGGAGTAATGCAGAAAGTAGAAAGATATATAAGATATGAAGACCAGAAACTAGAAGCATTTGGTTAGTTAAGCATTTGGCTGGTTTAGCATTCAGGCTTTGGAGCAGCACAGTTCAGCTGAGATTCATGTGGAGGATTCAGAAGCTTCCAGCCTGAGGAAACAGGATCACCTGAGGAACTAGCAAGGTGAGGAAGCTGTGGCTGGTTCTGCATCTCTGATCTTCCAGTATTCACCCCAATACCTGGCCTGGGTTTGAGCTTATTAATAAGAACCTTTAAGATTCATACTACAACTGTGATTAAACACCCTGACATAAGAATTTAAGGAAGCTGCCGGGTGGTGGTGGCGCATGCCTTTAATCCCAGCACTCGGGGAGGCAGAGCCAGGCGGATCTCTGTGAGTTTGAGGCCAGCCTGGGCTACCAAGTGAGTCCCAGGAAAGGCGCAAAGCTACACAAAGAAACCCTGTCTCGAAAAACTCAAAAAAAAAAAAAAAAAAAAAAAAGAACTTAAGGAAGAAAGGTTCCGTTTGGATCACAGTTCCAGGGCACAGTTCCTTGTGACAGGGAGTCACAGCGGCAGCAGGAGCAGAGGCCGCGGCCACGTGGCTTCTGCAGCCAGAAGCAAACCGTGATGAACACTTGGCTTGCTTTCTGTATTCAGTCTACCCTGGACCACAGGATGATGTCACCTGCATTTAGGATGGGTCTTCCCGCCTCGATGAACCTAATCAAGAAAGTCCCTCCTAGGCATGCCCAAAGGCTCCTTCCTTCCTGAGTCCAGTCCCGTCAGGTTGACAATACAGACCATCATGCTGCAACTCTAATTTTATATTATTATCATTGTAGTTGTCATAGTCAGATGCATGCACACAGGAGTGGTTGGTTTGTTTTTCTCAGTGAGTAGGAACACATGTGACTGGCCAGAAACCTGGCTGTTTTCTCTCTCAGGGATCCCCATCCTGACTTGGTGGCCACTTATCCACATCTCACCCTTCCTGTGGGCATCCTCATCTGACTTGGTGTTTTTTTAATTCCCCCCGTCCCCCCGACTTTTGCATATGTCTGCTTTTCTTCTGTGTGTGGTGGTTTGGAAGAAGGTGACCCCCCAAAGGGAATGGCGCTATTAGAAGGTGGGAGGTGTGGCTCTGTTGGAGTGGGTGTGGCCTTGTTGGAGTAAGTGTGTCACTGTGGGCCTGGCTTTGAGGTTTCCTATGCTCAGGATACTGCCCAGTGTCTCAGTCAACTTCCTGTTGCCTGCAAGATGTAGACTCTCAGCTAATACTCCAGCACCATGTCTGCCTGCACGCTGCCACGCTCCCTGCCATGATGATGATGGACTAAAAACCTCTGAACTGAAACAAGGCAATTAAATGTTTATAAGAGTTGCTGTGGTCATGGTGTGTCTTCACAGCAATGGAAACCCTAAGTAAGACACTGTGTTACCTCAGATGCTTTGGTGGGAGGCAGGGCTGACACATAAGCAAGCAAACACCAGATGAAGTGGCGATTTGAGGAAAGCTCTGGAACCTGTTCCCTCTTAGTGGTTTGGAGTGTGTGTGTGTGTGTGTGTGTGTGTGTGTGTGTGTGTGTGTAAGAGTGTGTAAGTGTGTGTATGAGTGTGTGTATGCATGAGTGTGTGACTGTGAGTGTGTGTATATGTGTGAATGGGGGGAGATTGTCTTTTTCATTTTCTGGTGTTTAATTTCAGTTTTGTGATAAGTTACCCATGCTGGGTTAATGCAATCCTCCTGCCTCAGCCCCTCATATCCCACAGGTACACACAGCTATGTCTGGCTGCTTAGTGACTCCTCCTCAGCTTCCTCATCTTGAAATGGGGACACCGGCCATGCCTGTGCCACAGAACTGTTGTCATGAGATGGTTCATGAAACCCAGCCCCTGGCAGATGCAGTGAGTGTCCGCAAACACAGCTACACTGCAGAGCTGGAGGATTCTTCCAGGTCTCCTAGAGGAAACAACCCCCCCCCCCCCGAATTCAGCGTTCTGGCAGAAGTGGGAACGTCTTCAACAGGAGCAGCTGTGACCTTGTCTCCTGAAGCAGTCAGGTCTCACACAGGGTCCCGGGAGGCTGGGGCAGACACAAGGACATGGGAGCTGGCAATGCTTTGCTGTCTTCTCACAGGGCCCTTCACACAGTACCAAAACGATGTAAACTTAATCCCCTCAGCTTTTCCAGGGTCCCCTAGGCAGGCTGTGTTCAAAGTCTGGCAGAAAGAAACCCACTTCCTGTGTGGATGTGTAAAAAAGACAACCTTAGACGATGGGGGTCTGTCACCCGGTGAGCCAGTATTTGCAGAGACCCCCCTGGGTCCAGGGCCAGCATCTGGGAACTGAGGATGACCTCACCTTTCAGAGCCCCAGTCTGAAAGAATGAGAGGCGAGGCCATAACGTCGATGTCTACCAGCAGTCTGTACAGAAGGACAGGGGCACAAAGGGGTGGGCTGCTCAGAGGAAGGGGCACACAAATCTAGGAGGTTCCAGAATTTTCCCTATCTACTCCGAGTATTCATCTCTCTGAAGCACAGTGTTGTGGGCAGTGTCCGGGTCCACGTCGAGGACTTGCCTTTGATCTAGCACGAGAGACTTTTACTTTTTAAATCGCTGCTCAGAAGTGAAGCTTCAGAGGAGCTGCCTTGCTTTGAAACCCTGCTGCCTGGGGCTGTCAAAACAAAAGATAATTCACTGGGAATCTTCTCCCAGATCTCTGTTGTGATCACCAGATAAGCTGTTGGCATTTTGTGACAGTGGGTAGAAAGTTCCTAATGCCCAGTTTAATCCATAGTCAGAAGTCGGTGGAGATGGGAGAGGGGAGGACTTTATTTTAGAATTTGGTTCCCCAGTTGCAGCGTCAAAGGTATTGAAATAAAAGGGAGCTCTCTTGAGGGCTTGAGAGAGCAGGTGTTTATGCAAGTATAGAGCCCCAGATGTGATCACCAGGTCCTGGCAGCCCAAGTTCCACTTCCAGACATCTGTTGGCGTTCAGTTTTGATTTCCACACCATGTATTTTGTGTGTCTCCTAGAACATGTTGTGTGCCAGGCACTCTGCCTAGGATCACACATGGGCCTGAGTGTTCAATCTACCCTCCCGAGCTCTGATCCACCCATCTGTATGAGAAGGGTGTGTCAATGGTCATAGGATACAGGTGCACTGGCATTCTTGAAGCTTCTGAGACTCGGGCATGTGTGGATGGTGATCTTGCCCTCTCTACCTGGCAGAACTGGAAGGGCAAGTCCTCCGAGAGCTCCTGAAGTTTCTGTAGTGACCTACTACAAGTCCAGGTGTGGGTGGGGGCAAGCTCACAGAAAAGGCAGATGAAGATTGAACCAGGCTTTTCCTTCGGGGCCACCAACCAGCTCCCAAATCATGACACAGAGACTTAGTTATAAATGCTTGGCCTAGCTTGGGCTTGCTTTGGCTAGCTCTTTTAACTTAAGCTAACCTGTTTCTCTTTATTTACGGGATCTTTTACTTTTCTTTCTTTCTTTCTGTATATCTTACTTTCACGGCTTCCCTGTCTGCCTGGCTTTTTGCCTGGGACATTACCTCTCTTCCTTCCTCATTTTCCCTTTGCCTAGATTTCTCCTCCTACTTATTTGCTCTGCCTGCCAGCCCCGCCTATCTTTTCTCTGCCTAGCTATTGGTCGTTCAGCTCTTTATTAGACCCATCAGGTACCTTAGGCAGGCAAGGGGAAACAGATGTAACACATCCTTATATCATTAAACAAATGCAGCATAAACAAATGTAACACACCTTCACATAGTTAAAGTAATAGTCTGCAGAATAAACAAATGTAACACATCTTTGCCTAGTTGAAATAATATTCCACAACAAAAAGATGAGCCCGGCTTAATTCCAGAGGGAGGTGGCTGGGGCAAGCAGGAGAAGATGTGGGAAGAGAAAGTTGCTTCTGAGTCCCAGGTCTGGGCCAGAGGGCCTGACAGCCATGTTGACGTCTGTCCCTCTATGAAGCTGACCTGACCATGGTGTGTGTGTGTGTGTAGGGAAGTAGCCTCTGCTGTGTCCCCAACACATAGCTAGGGTCTGCATCCAACCTTACTCCAAGAGAGTGAAGGGGGTGCATAGGGGGACTCTGCCCCAGGAGAGTGAGAACCTCCTGACTTCCTTCCATACCCTGATGCCGCTCATACCTTCTCCCTCCCCCCACCCACCCCCTCTAGTCCTGTACCAAAAGTGACCCAGAGGGCTGATATTCTGGGAGCCTCCAGCATTCCCGTGTCTCTGGGTCTCTGTGGCTAGAAGGGGTCAAATCAACCCGAGTCTACCTTACCTTTCCTGGGTCTCCAAGATGTCCCTAGACACCTCAGTTTCTCCTCATCGCTCCTTTCTCTAGTCCGTCCTTGGTTCATCCTGACCTTCCCAGCCACCCTCTCCTCCTCACATGCCTCATCTGCTCTAGACCCTGCTACACCAGGAAAATCCTGACAAGGGGATTCAGCCAGGCCAGGACCCTGGGGGTGAGACCACCCTGTGTTTGAAGTCTCTACCGCAGCATCTATCTTTAAGATGTAAACATTTTATTGAAGCCTAGCACGCAAAGAAAAAAAAATGTGCACAAATCATAAGCAGACGTCTGCTCAATTTCCACAGGCGTCTCAGGATGATTAACAGAGAGGGCAGAGGTGCCCCCTGGTGGTCTCTCCCCATCATTACTTCCACCCAGATGGCGGCTTAAACTTCCTAGGCCATTTCTGCTGGATGGTTTTTTGCTTTATTTTGTCTTGTTCTGTTTTGGTTTTTCGAGACAGGATTTCTCTGTGTAGCCCTGGCCGTCCTGGATCTCACTCTGTCGACCAGGTCGGCCTCGAACTCACAGAGATCCGCCTGGCTCTGCCTCCTGTGTGCTGGGATTAAAGGTGTGCACCAGGCTCTGCTGGAGATTTTAAGCACATGATTTGATTATAGTTCGCTGTCTAACTGCTACTTGCTAGTTATTTCTTTACCTTGGGCTTGCTACATACTTAATAAACTTACTCATTCAAAACTGAAAGTACTGCTATTGTAAATCTTTCTCGGGGTTGAACCGAGCACCCCACACCCAAGTCTCCTGGAGAAGGTGCCTGTGCAGGAAGTCCTTTCCTGGAAAGGAACAAGAGGCTATATAGAGAAGGGAAGAGATGCTCCATTAGGAGCTCTGAGTGGCTCCATGGCCAAAGGAGACCACAGTTTCCCATCTGCCCTTGCACAGCCTGGAGCCAGCCAAGGCCGCACACGGTAGAGGGCTTGTTCTAGTCTATTTGGTGCAGATGTGCATGTGTGTTTGTGGCCAGGTGCAGGGGCATGCCCTCTCAGGATTGGCTGAAGCAGGGGGGGCTAGAGACTTGTGAAAACAGGAAGAGCAGCGGCTTCTCCCCAGGGGCTGCCTTCCAGAGAGTCACTCAGTTTCTCTCTGTCAGTGAACCAAGATGACTCTTAAAAAACCACTGGGCGTCCACAGGCTGGATTTGGGATTGGGGTTTCTAGGGAAAGGCCCAGAAAACAGTCTAGAAAAATCATTTGGAGAGGCTGATGAGCTGGTTCTATCAGGGCATCGCTCACTCTGCAAGCGTGAGGGACCTGAATTCCATCCCCAGACCCCACATACGTGGTGCTACATGCTTTCAAGCCCAGCTCTGGGGAGACAGAGCCAGGTGGATCCCCAGGGGCTTGCTTGCCAGCCAGCCTAGACTAGCTGATGAGCTCCAGGACCACAGGAGCCCTTGCCTCAAAAGAAAGCAGAGAGCATCTCTGAGGACACTGGAGTTTGTTCTCTGGACTTCACATCCACAAATACACACGTGCCTGAATGGACAAGAAGTGGGCGGGAACAGTGAGATGGCCCAGAGGGTAAAGGTGTTAGCAACCAAGCCTGATGACGTGAGTTCAATCCCCAAGACCCACACGGTAGAAGGGAGAGAATCAACTCACAAAAGCTTTGCTTTGACCTCCACACACGTTCTCTGGCACACGTGTACCCATACACATGCATGCAAATGAAAATGAATAAACAGTGTTTTTTTTAAGGAAAGGGAAAGAAAATCAACCGCTCTTCTGGAAGAGGCTCCCGGGGCTCTGCAAATGGGGCCAAGTGAAACTTTCCAGCAAAGGGCCCTTGGCGCCACCTGGTGGTCTTCATGATTACACCACCAATGCGGTAAATTCAGCCCCACCCCCCTCCCCCAAGGGCGGTCAATGGAGAAGTCCTTCTTCCTTCAACCGGAACTTAATAGCTGCTGTCTTGCAAGTGCGCTGGCTCAAATAATCCAGCCCAAACAAATAAAAAGGGGTCACAGAGTTCGGTGTCATTTTGTCTGCTGTTCATTTATTCTTCCGCCATTCATTTGTTCCTCTGCTTGGTGCTAGGAGGCGGGTGGGGGTGGGGGGTCTCTACCAGGTGAAGTTAAGGCTATTCTCATCATCTTGTGTATTGAGCACAGCAGGAGGTAGACAGGGGGCCCTTCTACAAAGTGTAAGACGACATTAGGAAGGTGGAGAAGTGTGGGGTGGTGAGGGAGACCAGCTCCCTCTTTTTTCCCCCCAGGGTACTCTTGAGCTGGGAGAAATGAGGAATATGTGGATAGAAATATAGAGGAGAGAGACTGCAGGATAGCCTCAGGAGAGCCTGGGTCAAAACCCACCAGCCCCTCCCGTCTCTACTAAAAGGCTTTTAAAGGGATGCCAAAGGATAGAGCAAAAGACCTCCCCCAGCACAGCCAAGTGCAGACCATCCCAGACACCTGGTGACCATGCATGTGGTCCAGCCATCCCCTAATGCAGCCCTGCTGTGTAAAGCAAGCTCGGATCTCACTAGGAAACCTTTGTGGGCTCCCACAGGATGAGAGCAGGGATGCATCCTAACAGGGGTAACAGGGTAACATCAGGACATAAAGGATTCATGGGAGTCAACCAAGGGCAAGGAGGGGCAGCAAGCAGGGCCTGGGCATCAAGGGAGAGCAAGGGGGAGCTTCCTATAAGACCCAGCAGGACCACCGCCTGAGGCTGGCAGCCTTCCCCACAGTGAAGCCACCAGGCTACAGAGAGTGCTTGTGTGTCCTTACACATGGCCACACAGACCGCCTTAGCCAGGCTTCCCATCCGCGGAAGATGTTCATCTGTTCCCAGTGAGAATTGGCGAGGTGACAGGGAGAGCGGGAAGAGGCCAGTGCTCCTTCAGATCGGTGTCCTGTTCCGGGTCACCTGGTTTTTGTCCTGCATGTCCCGTGACCAGACATCTAGATACTATAATAAACACCTCTGTTCTAGTGCCGGGGGCAGCGCCACCACTGCTCTGGCCCCGAATGTGCCTGGCCCGGGGTTTAGTCCCCAGGCCACAAAATGAAGCAGTCGTAACTTTACCCTACTGTGGCACGTCTTTATTTATTAGTATGTTAAAAAAAAAAAAAAAAAAAAAATAGAAAGGCAGGCCAGGGCCTCTCTCAATCTCCAGAAAGCTCTGGCAAAGGTAGAAATGGAAAGAAACAAAAATGGAGGAGGAGGAGGAGGAGGAGGAGAAGGAGGAGGAGGAGGAGAAGGAGGAGAAGGAAGAGGAGGAGGAGGAGGAGGAGAAGGAGGAGGAGGAGGAGGAGGAGGAGGAGGAGGAGGAGGAGGAGGAGGCTGTTCGCTGCCAAGGGGCCTGATGCAGATTCAGGGTTTTTGTTGTTGTTGTTTCGAAGTTTTTTAAAAATTACATGTGTATGTGTGTGTGTATATATGTATAAGTATATGTGTGTGTGAGAATGTATGTGTGTATACATATGTGTGTATGTATACATGTGTGAGTATATGCATATATGTGTATGAATGTGTATATATATGTCTGTATAGTTATGTGTGTATGAATGTATGTATATGTCTTTATAGTTAGGTGTGTATGTATGTATGTGTGTATGTGTATATGTGTGTGTATGTATGTGTGTATATATGTGTGTATGTGTATACATGTGTGTATGTGTATAGATTGTGTATGTGTGTATGTATGTATATATGTGTATATGTATGTGTGTATATGTGTATATATGTGTGTATGTGTATGTATGTGTGTGTGTGTGTGTGTGTGTGTGTGTGTGTGTGTGTGATAGCATGCCTGCAGAAGCCTGAAGGTAACTTTCTGACTTGGTTCTCTCTTCTTCCTGAAGTCCCAGGAACTGAACTCAGGTCACCAGCCTTTCGGCAGATGCTTTCACCCACTGAGAGGCCCTGTTGGCTGCTGTTGTTTTTGTTTCTTTGTTATTTTGCTTTTTTGAGACAAGGACTACCCAAGGAACTTGATATATAAACCGGGCTGGCCTCTGCTTCTACCTACAAGTGCTGGGATTAAAGGTGTACATGATCATGCCTGCCTCAGTTTGGTTTGCTTTGACAGGATCCCATGGGGCCGGGCTAGCCTCCAAAATGCTAGGTAGCCAAGGATAACCTTGGCTTACTGATCCTCCTGCCTCCACCTCCTGAGTGCTGGGATTACAGGAACGTGTCACCATGCCTGGTTTAGTGCGGTGCTGGAGGTCCAGCCCAGGCCTCCCTGCATGCCAGGCAAGCACTCTGGCAACTGAAATAGGATCTGTATGCACGGGAAAGAAAAAGCTCTAATGTTTCAGATCTGTAAATGGGGAAGAAAATGACTTGTAATGTACTTGTGTCTCTGACAAGGGCAGATCCTGATGGGGCAGGATCTCTTGTTTGAAAAGCCCAAAGTCAACATCCTTGTTGTTGTGGCTTTTGGCAAAGACCCAGGCAGACCACAGCAGAGAAAGCAGGTGTGTATCTGAGAGCTCGGGGGAACTGAACAGTACCCAACTGCTTGGCCAAGGGGGACTGGCTGTGAGGCACCGTGGAAGAACCACCATCCTTGGTGCCCCTCCAGGAGAGCATGTGACGGTTATTTCACTCGGTGCTGTGACAAAAGCGAGTGGATGAACCAAGGGTTTGTTTTGGCTCCCAGTTGGAGGGCACAGTCCATGACAGGGAAGGCATGGCGGGAGTGTGGTGTTATAATTGTTGTTTGGCTCTTTTTCTCTTTTTTGGGGGGAGAGGGGCACTCCAGCTCTCAAATCACTCACAGAAGTCTACTCTTAATTATGTATGCCCGGCCTTGGCTTGGCTTATTTCTAGCCAGCTTTCCTTAACTTAAATTATCCCATCTACCTTTTGCCTCTGGGCGCTTCCCATTACTCTTTCTTCTGTAAATCTTACTACGTGGCTTGCTGGTTGTATAGCTGGGTGGCTGGCCCCTGGAGTCCTCTTCCTTCTCTTAATCCTTCTTTTTCAACCTTCTTCCCAGATTTCTCCTTCTCCATATTCTCTCTGGCTGCCAGCCCCCGCCCCCATCCTTTCTCCTGCCCTGCTATTGGCCTTTCAGATCTGTATTAGACCATCAGATATTTCAGACAGGCACAGTAACACAGCTTCACAGAGTTCAACAAATGCAACATAAACAAAAGTAACACACCTTAAAATAATATTCCACAACAGTGTGGGGCAGCTGGTCATCCTGCATCTGCAGTCAGGAAGCAGAGAGAATGGATTCGGTGCTCAGCTCGATTTCTCAAGTTTATTCCAAGCCCTCAGTATGGTGCTGCCCACATCTAGGGTGGATCATACCCTTTATCTAATCCAATCAAGAAACTCGCTCACACATCTGCCCAGAAGTTTGTTTCCTAGTTGATTCTAGATTCTGTCAACTGGCAATACTAATCAGTACACACACACACACACACACACACACACACACACACACACACCACGCACACACAGTTTTCAAAGAGAAATAATATGTAAACGCAACCTAAAAAAACCAAGTCAGGCCTGGTGGCTCACTTGTAATCCCTGCTCCAGAGAGGGTGAGGCAGGGAGGTCACCAGTTTGGGGCTAGCCTAGTCTTCTTAGCAAGACCCTGTCTCAAAATACTGAAAGGAAGAAAGAGATATATGGAGGGAGAAAGTGTAAAAATTCCATTATAAACAAAATCTTTATTCAAAAGCAGATTTTTTTCATTAAAAAAAAAAAAAAAAAAAAAAAAACCAGTCCCAGGGGCTGGGGAGATGGCTCAGTGGGTAAGAGCATTCCCTGCGAAAACCTGAGGACCTGAGTTCTGATCCCCAGAACTCTTGTAGAAGGCTGAGCATGGCTGGGTGCACATGTCACCCCAGTGATGGGGAAGGGAAGTGGTCAGCGGACAGAGGGACCAATAGTGCTCTCTGGCCAGCCAGCATAGCTGTGGGCTCCAGGTTTAGTGAGAGAGTCTATCTCAAGGACATAATACAGAGAGAAAGAGAGAGAGACATTCGCCAGCCTGTGTTCCTGTGGGCATGAGTACACAGGTACCCATACACACACTCATAACAACTGAAAAAAAAAAAAAACAGAGCATTATAGATATTTTTTCTTTTGCCTCAGAATCTGCTATTGCTCCAGAGGGCACTGCAAAGAGGCTTGGTCCATGAACAGTTTCAAGCTTTTTAATACCCTCCCAGATAGGGTTCAATTATGACAGTATGTATTTGGCAGCCATGGAAACAGAGGCCTAGAAAGTCTGGAGCCCACCGGGACATACTGACAAGGAAGAAAGTCGGCATAGGAACCATTAGTCTTAGGACCTAGCTTAGCTCTGTTTCTGTCAGGTCCCTGGATGGGTTTGATTCACCCCCAGAGAGGAAGACTGCCTTGTCTGTCTCCACCTTCCCCAGCCACCATAGAAGGTACCCTCGCCCATCAACTCTGGAGTCCAGGCCCCAGTAAGAACAAGAAGTTCAGGGCCAACAAGCCTGTGCTTTCCACAGGGCCAGAATGAACGGAGGCCCTGGACACAGGAAAAGAGTCTTGAGGTGGTGGCCTGTCCCACACTTCACTCCCCTTCAAGGGCTCTTCATGGTAGAAGACCTTAGCTTGATGCCCTAATCAGTGTTCTATTGCCGTGAGGAGACACCATGACCTCAGCAGCTCTTAGGAAACAAAGCATCTAACTGGGGCTTCCTTACAGTTCAGAGGTCTAGTCCATCATCACCATGGTGAGAAGCATGGTGGCACACAAGCAGACATGGGGCTGGAGAAGGAGCTGAGAGTTCTACACCTGGATCCATAGGCTTGGAATGTGCTTTTTGAAACATGGAAGCCCACCCCCGGGGAAACACTTCCTCCAACAAAGCCACACCCCCTGATCCTTTCAAATAGTGCCACTTCCTGGTGACCAGGCATTCAAATATTCAAGTCTATGGGGGCCGTTCCCCTTCAAACCACCACACTTGGTCGGCAAACTCAGCATCTCAAAAGTTCACACCCTCTGTGTGTTCTCTGTTGATGGGCACTTGGGTGGCTTCCCTGGCACATCAGCAGGCTGGCGGAGGGCAGTGGCGAAAGGCCCAGACACACAATCTTCCTGCCCATCCACAGGCCATTGGCAAGGAGACACCTCATGCATGACAGACTGCATTCCAGCTTAAGAGACCCAATTCTGGCAATACCTCACACCCGCAGGCAGTGAAGGAAAACGTGCAAATCCCCAGCCTGGGGCCATTGACCAATGACTGTTGGAGCAGAGGGCTCACGTTAAGTTATGACAGGGGAAGTGGTTAGATCATTAAATGAGCCGCATCCACTGTTCTGTACCAGCTACGGGTCTAGTCAGTGGTTCTCATCCAGTGGGTTGGGCCCCCTTTGCGGGTGAACAACCCTTTCACAGGGGTCATATATCAGATATCCTGCATATCAGATATTTACATTACGACTCATCACAGTAGCAAAATACAATTATAAAGAAGCAACAAATGTAATTTTATGGTTGGGGGTCACCACAGCATGAGGAACTGTATTAAAGGGTCACAGCATCAGGAAGGTTGAGAATCACTGCTCTAAATGCTTCTGGAAACACAAAAGAAATCAAGAGTTTCTACTAACACTCAGCTATAATTTAGAATGAACTAGCTCTTCTTAAATAAAGTCTTTGAATCTAAAAGCTGAAGTATAAAAGCAGTTTTG
The DNA here is from genome assembly GCF_903995425.1 of Onychomys torridus. NCBI lineage: Eukaryota > Metazoa > Chordata > Mammalia > Rodentia > Cricetidae > Onychomys > Onychomys torridus. The sequence continues at coordinate 46,755,136 of NC_050463.1, forward strand.
ACTGCTGATACAAAAGAAACCCCTCACCCATGAATTCCTTCTTGTCTCCTTCTTTAAACTATCAAAATGGGTAAATGTGGGAGCCCACAAAAGCTTCCTAGTGAGATCTGAGCTTGCTTCACACAGCAGGGCTGCATTAGGGGATGGCTTGACCACATGCATGGTCACCAGGTGCCTGGGATGGTCTGCACTTGGCTGTGCTGGGAGGAGGTCTTCTGCTCCATCCTTTAGCATTCCTTTAAAAGCCCTTTAGTAGAGACAGAAGGGGCTGGTGGGTTTTGATTCAGGCTCTCCTGAAGCTATCCTGTGTTTTCTTTTTTTTTGGGGGGGGGGAGCTGAGGATCGAACCCAGGGCCTTGTACTTGCTGGGCAAACGCTCTACCACTGAGCTAAATCCCCAACCCAATCCTGTGTTTTCTAACAGTCTCTCTCTCCTCTATATTTCTATCTACATATTCCTCATTTCTCCCTGAACAAGAATACCCTGGGGGGAAAAAGTGGGGGCAGGCCCCCCACAGGTAAACTATCAAATTGACACAATCTAAAATCACCTGGGAAGGGAGTCTCAATGAGGTATTGTCTGGATCAAGGTGCTCTGTGGACATGTCTGGGGGAATTACCTTGACTGTGTTCTTTGAGGTAGGAAGACATGCCCACTGTGGGTGGCACCATTCCCTCTGCAAGGGATCCTGAAGTGTGTATGAGTAGAGAAAGTAAGTCTAGTGCATGTATGAATGCATTCACTCTCTCTGTGTCTGTATGAAACAGTACAGAAAGCATCACAGGAGGAAGGAATGGGATCCTCACAGAAATCTTTAAGTTTTTTTTACAAGGGATTAAGTCACTGACTCCAATTGACCCAGACAACAAACAGTACTATAAACATCATTGTTTACCAGCCAATATCCATAAATGAATATTCATTTTAGAAAATGGCTTTCAATATGTTTCATGCCCATTTATGTGGTGCTGAAGATCAAACCCAGGACCTCCTTGCACGTGAGGCAAGAGCTCCACCAACTGAGCTACGGTTCCTTTTGTCTTATTCGTGAGATCCATGAGGCCAAGCACACGGTGCAGGGCACACTTGTGGTGTATATTAGGCACTCAGGAAATCTGTGCTGAGTGAAAGAACCAACTCCAGTGGGAAGGAGTCATCATGTCTCTTTTATATTTAAGAAAACAAAATTGAAAAAAAGTACATCAGATATCCCAGAGCCACAGAGTTCAGATGCAACAATAGTCAGGATGGGCTGAGGTTTGCTGCAGTAAGCATGGAGCTGAACTTTGGTGGCTTACTCCAATGACAGGCTGTTTCTCTCCCATACCCTCATAGCCAAGCTTCCACTCTGTTCCACAGGACATCACGGGGCCTGGGGATGCGGTAGCCCCTATCAGGGTACTGCTGATCTCATGGCAGTGGGAGAGGGCACTCACAGCCCAGCCACACACTGGCTCTCAATTCACTTAGAGGCCTCACCCCTGACTGCTACTCACATTGATGGAACAGAGCAGGATACAAACTAAAATTATGAGCAGGAGTATCAAGTGGAGCAACACTCCTGTGAAAAAACATTGTAACAATTCCTCTAATGTACATCACAGAATTACCGCAGGGGCCTGAAATTGCACTCCCAGCTATATTCCCAAAGAACTAAAGATCTTATCAATGCTTTTAACAGTATGAAAACTGAAAGGCAAAAAGCCCCCAGATGTCTATCAACAGAGGAAAGGAAAAAAGAAAACATCATCCGGCCGGGCGGTGGTGGTGCACGCCTTGAATCCCAGCACTTGGGAGGCAGAGCCAGGTGGATCTCTGTGAGTTCGAGGCCAGCCTGGTGTACATAGTGAGATCCAGGAGAGGTGCAAAGCTACACAGAGAAAGAGAAACCCTGTCTCGAAAAACCAAAAAAAAAAAAAAAGAAAGAAAGAAAGAAAGAAAGAAAGAAAAAGAAAAGAAAACATCATCCATCCCTGTAATGGAAAATCATTCAGTCTTAGGAAGAAATGAAACTCTAACACACGCTACAATACAGAGAAACTTTGAAAACAGGTACGGTAGCATATACATGCCATGCTGTGTGTAGTAAATCAATTAGAATATAAAAGGACAGAAGGGCTGGAGAGATGGCTCAGTGGTTAAGAGCACTGTCTGCTCTTCCGGAGGTTCTGAGTTCAGTTCCCAGCAACCACATGGTGGCTCACAACCATCCATAATTCAATCCAACACCCTCTTCTGGCTTGTAAGCATACATACAGACAGAATATTGTATACATAATAAATAAATAAATATTTAAAAAAAATAAAAATAAAAGGGCCAAAATGATCCAGCTTGCACAAAGCACTCACATTAGCCAAATTTATAAGCTAGAAAGTATGATGACCAGGGATGAGGGAGAGGTAGGAATGGAAAGTTCTTATAGGCAGAATTTTGATTTAAAACAATAAAAAATCTGGACATAGATACTGATGATGGCTGCAGAACATTGTGAGTGAGGAGCTGGGGCGTAGCTCAGTGGCAGAGTGCGTGCATGCTAGCATGTATGAGGCCTTGGGTCTGGTACTCAGCACTGTGAAAAAACACAAAGCAACACATTGTGTGTACATTTTACTACTCTGAAGAAGCAACCAAACAAAAAAGATTAATGCTGAGTTCCATGGTACCAGGGTCTTCATTGAATCAGAACCCAGGAACACAGCAGTATAATGTGCCTTTGTCTCCCTGGCCTCTGTGTAGGCTGTGTGCTCCCTGGCCAGCAGCTGTGACTCCCACAGTACCTGGCGCAGTCAGGCTGAAGGCAGCCTGTTTTCTGTTTGTGACAAAACACTGACCAAAAGCAGCTTGGAAAGGAAAGGGTTAATTTGGGTTAGAGTCCATCATCAAGGGACACAAAGGCAGGAACCTGGAAGCAAAACCCTAAGCAGAGACCACAAGGGAACCCTGCCTCCTGGCTTGTGTCCCAGCTCATGTTCAATGACCTTTCTTGTACAGCCTAGGACCACCTACTCATGGGAGGCAATGCCTTATGTGAACTGGGCCCTCCTCCAGGGATTATCAATCAATTTTTTAAAAAATGCCCACATAGACATACCCACTGTCCATACCGATGGAGGCAATTCCTTAATTGAGGTCCCCTCTTCCCAGGTAAGTTTGTGTCTAGTTGACAGAGGCCATGGCGGGGAGCTGCTTAGTGGCTTGTTCCTCGTGGCTTGTTTAGCCTTCTTTCTTCCAGAACTCAGGATCACCAGTCCAGGAATGGACTGTTCACCATGAGCTGGGCCCTCCCCCACCAATCACTAAGAAATGCCCTACAGCTAGATCTTAGGGAGGCATTTCCTCCATTGAAGTTCCCTCCTTTCAGATAACGTTAGCTTGAGTCAAGTTGACATAAAACTAGCCAGCAGTCACCATGCTGTGTCTTTGTGGTGCCCCAGATCCACTCCAGGGCTTCATGCATAGCAGGTAAGCACTCTGCCAACAGAGCTGCATCCCCAGCCGTTATTTTTAATTATGTCTTACCCTGTTATCCTTCGAACACCTTCGTAAATATTGCAAAACATTGTCGGCCAGGTGATACACTTTAGCCCCTACTGCCAAGAGCGATGAACCCTGCTGTTTAAGCTCTGAGGGTCTTGGGGTCACACGAGCGAACGAGGCTTTGCAGTCAATTTAACAAAATAAAGAAGTGTGGAATGATGCTACATACAGAATAAGCTCCGCAAATGGTTTTCACTGAATACCCAGTCCAAGTACGAAGGAGTAAGTATGTCATTTAATAAGGTCATAAACACACTGAGGACCCGGGGCTATTCTCCCAACATAGAGAGACAGGTCCAAAAGTGAGGGCTGGAAGGAGCCACGAGAGAGGCAAAGAGGAGAGAGAAATGAAGACCTCAGCCCTGGATTCTTCAGTGAGCCCAGGAAAAATTGGAGGGGACAAGGTGGGGGTGGGAACCCTCAGGGACAGGGCCGGACACGCTCTGGTCCCGCCCCTTCACGCTCCGCCCCGCCCCGCCCTGCCCCGCTCCGCTCCACCGCTCGTCTCTGGTCCCACTGGGGGGAAAAAAAAAAAACCAAACCGGTAACCTCTACCCGGCCGCTTCCCATTGGCCGTGCGGGCGAGCGAAGTCCACAGAGACCAATGAGCGGCGGCCACGGCGTGGCGAGCCCTTCCGGCCCGCCCCCGCGCGCCGGCGCACCGCCCGCTAGAAGCCGAGGGCGGGACGTGGGCGCGGCAGAGCCGAAGCGGCGGCGGCGCGGACGGAATGCGGCTTCTCGGCATGGCTCGCCTGGGGCTCGGTAAGCGTGGGCCTGCCGTGGGAGCCCGGCCGGGCTGGGGGCGGCCGGAGAGTCCGGGACCGCAGAGCAGGCCCGAGCGGAGGGAACGGGGAGCCGGGCCGGCCTGGGGACTTCTCGGCCGGCGGGACGGGAGAGGCCCGGCCCAGCCCTCTGCAGAAGGCCCCGGGAGTCGGGGACTCGCAGTCTCCGCGCACCTCGTGTGCTAGCCACCACCGGTCCAGCTCAGCCTTCACTTTTAGACGCGGGCTAGCAGAGGCCGGTCCTGAGATGCGGGCCGAAGGTGGGCAGTGCCCTCCGAGGGAGGCCTCGCCGGTGGCGCCTGAGCACTTTAGTGCGGTTGAAGGTCCACTCAGGTGCCCCGGAATGATGGTTAGCGACCCAATGGGTGGATTTGGGGGTCCCCTCCTTCCCCGGCTGGCTTTGTTCACGGCCCTAAAGACTCAGACATCACTAACGCAGCCCAGATCCTTGCTGGACAGTAGGGGAGATGGGTCCCTGCGTTCCCCCCACCTCCCTTCATTTACTGTCTGTGACCCGGAGCATATTTTCTCACCTCTCTGCCAGGTTTTTTGTTTTTCCCAACCGTACTCACCCCACGAGCGGTAGTACATGTTTAAGAAGTACTTGCTGGGTTACTGTAGAGAGCAGAGGAGAGGGAAAGATTCAATCTCTGATTTTCCCCATCAGTAGCTGTGAAAGAGTGATCCTCTCAATTAGCTCATTATTTCAGTCAGGTAGTCAGCCTTTTTTGGACACCCTGCTGCAGGCGGGTGCCAGGCAGAAATGTTACAGGCGTGAATGTATAACACCCTGAACGGCTACGGAGATTGAATGGGAAACCACAGATGGCAAAACCATCTGCACGCCTGGAGTGTGGACCCCGGGAGTTCTGTTTCCTGGAGTTCTGTTGCCCGGCGGTACTCATTTCACTGTGTAGAGTGGCCACCGGAAGCAGAACTTTTGGTGGGTCAGCATTGACCTCCTCTGCCATAGTAAATCAGCCCCCACCACCCCCACCAGAGGAGGAGCACGTTGCATGGAGAGCAGATGCAAAAGGCAGTGTGTTTGATCTTTCCTGACCCTGTTAGATCATCTTGGAGCCATCAGTCCGTAGACTGAGGGAGAATTGGGTGGTTCTGCTTCTCTTGGCCATTAAGGCAGCAAAGGAGAGTACATGTCCTCTGCAGGCATCCCCGGAGATGGACGGTGACTGCATACCTCAGGAAGGCATTTCTTTTGCATGGGCAATTTGTTCCTTAGACATTGTAGTTAAGACTTTTGTCTTTACACCTTGCCTGGTTCTCTCAAGAGCTTCCCTTAACAGATAGCTACCCAATAGAAACATCCTATCAAAGATCTAAGACCTACGCTGGGTAAAACTTCGGAGGACCTTCAGTCAGAATTAGATTGCAACAATGTTCTAATGTTGTATTGGAGGTAACAGTCCATGCGACTTTGTGTACCAGGTGTCCATAACTTGTGATTTTTCCCAGCTCTGAAGTTTTCGCAGGGCTTAGTGCATCAAGCAAGTATGCATTCTTAACAATTTCATAAACAAGATAAACTTCTTGTAAAGTCCTAGAACTCACTGGACATGGTAGCACATGTCTTTGATCCCAGCACTCTGGAGGCAAACTCTACTATTCCCTTTGCTGAACGGCACCATCCAATATAAATACGTTACTCTGTAGGTAACGTAATCCTAAACTTTCTAGGGACCACAACTAAAGCAGAAGAGGTAACAGTACTTCGAATTAATTTTACGTAATGACACATTTATGGTGGCAACCCCATTGGGTTAGGTGCCCTAATGATGTCCTAGCTGTCGCTGTTTGTGGCTTTGTCTCCATGCGTGCTTCTCAGCATGCATCCTGTCCTTAAGCCCCCGCCCATCTGTACTTAACCCATCATGATTTCAGTGCATACTTGGTATGAAAAATACTAATAAAGTTTGTTTCTATTTTTTTTCCCCAAGTCTTTGGAATCCAGTATGCTTTTTTTAACCCTTGGAGAACCTCTCAGTTTGGGGTAACCACATGTGGCTGACGGCTTCCATAGCGGATAGTAGTTTGAGGGAGCAGCCCCACCGGCTGAGCCGGCCCTACTTTGTGAATTAGATGGAGGCCTTCCAGAGCTCCTCTGTTGCTGACTCTGGATTCCCGTCCTGACTTAGGACACTTTGTTGAGACCTTCAGTGTTCTTGGCCTCTCCCACCGTGCATACATACCCACACAGATCATGCCTATCTCTACACTGAAGCTTCCCTCTACCCTACATGGTGCTTGCTCTTTCCAGTTCCGCATAACAAAACTCATTTAGAGAGCTGTCTGTGTTCTCTGGACTTCCTGCCTGCTCTCTCCCGTCCTCTGCCCACTGGTTCACAGTTGCCTAGGTGCTCACAGACAACTTGCTCATTAAATGCAGTAGCCAGCTTCAGCCATCCCTGCTGTCCCCTGGGAGCATGTTAACTGTCTCATTCCGTACTTGGTTTGTGAGACGTCACTCTATAAAGGCCACTTTTTTTTTTTTTTTTTTAAGATTTATTTATTTATTATGTATACAGAAGAGGGCGCCAGATCTCATTACAGATGGTTGTGAGCCACCATGTGGTTGCTGGGAATTGAACTCAGGACCTCTGGAAGAGCAGATGGTGCTTTTAACCTCTGAGCCACCTCTCCAGCCCTGTAAAGGCCACTTTCATTTTGTAAGTTCCTAAATATTGGCCCTATCTATAACTCAAATGCAATATACTTCTTAAGACATTTATATCAAGCAGCATATTAACTGTATAGAATAGCAGGTTTCCTGTGACATTTTCATACATGTACATAATGTACTTTGGTCACACTCATACACACACACACACACACACACACACACACACCCCATTACCCTTTCTTGCTCCCTCTCCCTCTGGTCCCATTCCTTTTTCTCAGTAGTTACCTTCTGCTCTGTGTGTGTGTGTGTGTGTATGTGTGTGTGTGTGTGTGTGTGTGAGTGTGTGAGAGATGCAGCGGCCAAAGGGGCGTGCTGAGTGTCTTCCTCTATCACTCTCTGCCTTATTCCTCAAGAGAGGGTCACTGACTAAACCAAAAGCTCACCTTTCAGCTAGGCTGGCCAGCAAGCGCCCAGCATCCTTCTTCCCTCCCCTCTCCCACGGTGGTGTCATAGGCACGGAAAGCCATGCTCAGTTCCTCATGTGGACACTGAGGATGTGTACTCGGATCTTCGTACCTGCAGAGCGAGTGTTCTTAATTCACTGAGCCGGCTCCCCTACTGTCCCATCTTTAGAAATTGGATTCCATCAGATGCAGTGTTCTTGAATAACATGTCTGTTTATTCGTGCCGAGGCATACTTAACCAGCAACTTGGAAACAGGAGTTAGAGAGCCACTATGCCACTTGGTGTCTTTGCATTGACTGTCCATGGCCTTTTCTCCCGGGGTTTGCTTATTTACAAAATGAGGATGCTTCCTAGAGTCTAGCCGTGAAGAATGAAGCACTTCCCTTGAAACTGGAAGCGGCAACCGTCGTGGTTTTGAGTGGCCCATGCCCTTCTTGCCCAGCCCTGCAGCAGGAAGGACCCACGGGCAGGGGCAGCCCAGGCCGTCCTCTTCCGCAAGGACCTGGGGTTGGGGAAGATCCTCTGCTGTGGACTGTGCTGTCACTGCTGTGTTTTGTCGTTTGTCCAGGTCTGGTGAGCTGTACCTTCTTTCTGGCAGTCAGCGGTCTGTATTCCTCTAGTGACGATGTCATTGAATTAACGCCATCAAATTTCAACAGAGAAGTTATTCAGAGCAATAGTCTGTGGCTCGTGGAGTTTTATGCTCCATGGTATGTATTGTAAAATGGTTATGCTTTTTTTAAAGGTTGATTGATTGATTGATTTTGCTTTTTTGAGACAGAGTCACTTGCTCTGGCTGACCTGGAACTATATAGAACAGGCTGGCCTTGAACTTGGTGAAATCCATCTGCCTCTGCCTCCCAAGTGCTAGGATTAAATGTGTGCACCACCATGCCCAGCTGTTTTTAAATCTGTGTATGTGCACATGAGTGCATGTGTCCTGTGTGTGGTCTAGGTTGGTCTGGAACCTTGGAGTTATATAGCCCAGCCTGGCCTAGAATGTATATGCTCTTGCCTCAGCCTCCTGAGAACTGAGATCACAGATCTGTGCCACCATGTCCAAATAGTTGTAGACTAGGATTCTCGATTGCACATGTCAGGTGTCTTGAGAGCAGTGGAGACTGTGTCAGTTGTGGGGTGATCTGGCAAGACGTCTCAGTGGGAAAAGGTACTTGACGCCAAGCGCAGTGACCTGAGTGTTTAGTTCTTGGGACACGTGGTGGAAGGAGACCTGGGCTTTGACACAGACACACAATGCAGTGTTGCACGCTTACTCATTAAAGTGTGTGATGAAAAGGAAGGCGAAGACACGTGGCTGGGAACTGTAGAATGTGACAGGACTGTGGTGGCTGTAAACAGCAGAATGCAGGACACCGAGAAAAGCTCACTCCCAGCTGCATGTCTGCAGGTGAGCCAACACAAGGTTGAACATTCACGTGAACAGCATCTTGTGAGCGTCAGGAAGGGGTGTTCTTAGTCACTTCTCTGTTGCTGTGGTAAATCACCACAACTGAGGCAACTTAGAGAAGGAAGAGTTTATTTGGGCTACAGTTTCAGAAGGAGAGTCCGCAGTGGTGGAGCAGAGGCGCCAGACCAAAGGCACGGTGCTGGAGCAGCAGAGAGGGCCAACTAGGAGCCCTGTGAGTCTAAGCTCTTAAAGCCTGCCCAAACAGCGCCACCAGCTGGGCCCTGAGGTTCAGTGCCCAAGAGTGTGGGGAGCATCTCATTTGAACCACCACAGGATATGACATGGACTTTGTTTATTGTTAAGGCAGGTTCTTATCACGTTGACCAGGTTGGCCTTGAACTCACTTCCAGATCTCAGGGAAGCCTTTCTTGAACTTGTTCCTTTGCCTCAGTCTCCCAAATAGCTGGGGTCCTAGACCTGGGCTCTTACGGAAGGAATTCTTACCTTTGGATTCTGAAGTCCTGAGTGGGTGCATTTTAGGAAGTGCCCCCTGAAAGTTCTTTTGTGGAGTCTGAAACAGTTCTAGAAACTTAGCACTGCTTCTCAGCAGATTACTCAGAGTCAGTGTAGCAAGTAGAGGGCAGTGCTAAACGTCCATGCCAACACATTGTGAATCTGGCTCTTTTTAATGCTTTGACGATTTTCTAAAGATTTTTAAATCCAGTTGCTGGTTTCTGTGGTTAGCCCATCTGAATTAGCACAGGCGAATAGTACTTGTACAGACTGCTAAGTTATTCGATGGCTCTGTGAGGTGTTTTTGCACATTTGGCTTCTTATCACTGGGTCGTGGGGATTTGTTTCTGAGAGCCACGGTGCAAGCAAGCTTCCCTGTGAAACTTTAGCAGATGGTGTGATTTCGAAGGCAGGTTCTGGATGCAGTAGGTAACGATTATGCTGGCAGTTTTCTGCATAGTGTTCTGAAAAAATGTCTAATTGGAACAATCACTTTCAGCCTTTTTATGCTTGGGTTCTAACATCCCAGAGACAACCTTGGATTCCTTCACAGAGGAAAGGCTTAGATGGTGAACAGAGCAGACAGAGTCAGGCATAATGAATGACACATGCCTTTAGTTCTAGCACTCCAGAAGCTGAGGCAGGAGGATTGTGAGGAGTTCCAGGGCTACATAGCAAAACCTGTTCTTAAAAAAGAAGAAAAACACTTGGGAAGATCGGAAGTTCAGCGTCAACCTTTAGACTACGTGAGACTCAAAAGACTGAAGGGACGGAGTCTGCATAATAGGACAAATTGAGCACTCCTGTCTGAAGTGCTTGGGGCCAGGGGTGTTTGGAGCTTTTCAGATTTTGAAATATTTACACAGCTTTTCCCCAGTGAAATATCTCTAACTAAAATTCAGAAACCCAGGGCTGGATGTCATGTAGTGCTCGAAAGGCTTCCTCTTGGGTGGTTTTGTTTGTGCGGTTTTCAGTGCTGGGAGTTGAAGCAGGGCTTTGCTCACACTAGGCACTGAGCTGCATGCCCACTCTTGGATTCAAAATTTCAGGATAATGGGTATTCAACTTGCACTTCTTTTATAGACTAATAGATACCAAGAGTCATCAGCAAGTCCAACAACTATGTAATTCTAAAGTTGTTGTATACATAAATGATGCTAGAGTGTTCTAGCAATTATAATGATCATTTGTAATGTTCAGGAAATCGCTGTGGAAGCCATTAGGTAGTAGTAATCTCATCAACTGTGGGGTGTTTCCATTTATAATAGAACTAAGTTTCTACTACAGGTTAGCAAAAACGGATTCATTTTTATGTAGAACTTTGGTCTGTTCCTCGTGCCTAGCATCAGAGTAAAGCAGTGTGTGCCCTCTGTTTAATCTGAATCCTTTCTTCTTAGAGAAACTGAAACCGAACGAAGCCTTGTGAATATTTGACTTCTGTATTTGAAGTGAGCAGCAAAGCGTGTATAAATGTGTGTATAAATACGTCACAGCGCCAGCTCAAGGCATTGCCTACCGCACAATAACCTTGTTTAAATGTTGGGGCTGAGCTTAGGTCCCTCTAGACATGGTGTCTGTGGGAGCCTGGTGGGACATGGCTCACTTCAGAAGGCAGTGGCACAGGCGGCCCGCCTTGGAATCAAGTCGTTTGCCACTCTCTATCTTATCATTAGAGTGGAAATAGTGAAGGCCTGTCCTAGCTTTACAGAGGTCCATTGACGTCCTTTGTGAACGTGACCCAGGCAGAAGAGCCGAGCAAAACCTTTTTCAAATGTGCACCATATTGCCCATAGGTAAACTACACAGTCTGCATGCCGTAGGCATTACAGAGCAGTTAGAAGGCACAGTGCACTTACCCATGCCTTATTGGACCATAGAAGTGGGTTTCTGTCTCTACACCCATGCCTTATTGGATCATAGAAGTGGGTGTCTGTCTCTATCATACAGTATGCCACGTTGTTATATTTCACAGCACGTTTTGTTTAGGCTTTGGGAGAAGATCTCACTGTGTTGTCTTAGCTGTGTAGACCAGGCTGGCCTTGAACTTGAAGTGGTCCTGCCCCTGCCACGACAGGTATGTGCTGCCTGCCTGGCTTACAGTAGATTCTGTTTGGTTTTACGGAATTAGTGCCTGTAAAACAAAGGTTTCCCCTGTGTTCTCACAGGCCTGTTCATGTAGTCAGCAAGTGATGGTGTAATAACACCTGTCGTGAGCACGGCCACTCGGCCTTTTGTCCTGGTCCTCCTTGCAAGCTCCCACTGGTGGCCGCTTTATGAACTGAAGGTCAAAGGGTTTAACTGTCACCTTATTTGTGTTTTGTCTCTCATTAGGTGTGGTCATTGCCAGAGGCTAACACCAGAATGGAAGAAAGCAGCCACTGCATTGAAAGTGAGTATCTGAGATGGCCTCTGTCACTGTGTGTTTACATTTGCATGTGGGTATAGTGATACATCATGTACCCAAATAAAATTTGCCTGAAGATCAGAGGACAGAACAAGCCACTAGATTAAACGTAGAGGCCAGGCAGTGGTAGCACACACCTTTAATCCCAGTATTTGGGAGTCACACGCCTTTAATCCCAGCACTAGGAAGGAAGTGATGGCTGGGCGGAGAAAGGTATGTAAGGCGTGAGGAGACAGGAACTGAAGCCTTTTCAGGCTGACAGTCCTAGAGGTGAGATGTGGCAGTTGTTAGTTATTTGGCGCTCTTACCCCTCGCGGAACACGTCCGGAACACGACGCATCCACAGAAGAGCTGCTTATTGATATAGGATAGGAAGAGACAGACGTGACAGGCCTGTGGGAAACACACATGTGATTAAGAGGACAGGAAGAAGAGAACAGAGGAGAAGAAGAGACCTGTGCAAGAATGGCGCCGGCTTTCTAAAGAGTGGGCCGCGCATGTACAGGAACGCATGTGGCTACTCCACGCATGCGTGTAGATTACATGAACACACGCGCTTTATGCAGCCATGCAAAGCCACAGAGTCCTAGTCACGCGAGATGTTTTGACCCGGAAATGGCTATTTTGAACCGGAAACAACTAGGCGGTCCGCCAGGCAAGCCCAACCATGTGGGCATGGTGTGACTTCCTATTAGCAGTGGCTTGTTCCTTTGTCTCTCTGATCTTCAGGCAAACTTTATTAGGGTGCACAGTATATCACCACATACGCTTAGTGCACACTGGGAGTTAATTTGCATGGTGAAGTCCTGAGTGCTGGTTGTGATGTCAAATACCTTGTGTGTGGGAGGGGGGCGGGCAGATGTTACTCCTCTTGTCGTCTGGTTTGATTCTGATTGTTTTCAAGCTAAATTATATAATTATCTTAGCTATGCTGGTTCTGAAGGCTTTGGTGTCCAGTCCTCCCCCAGACACTCCCTGCTGGCTGGACTTGCCCTTCTCTCATTGCACAACTTCAATTCTCTTCTGGTTTTCAAGGCTAAAATCCTCAGTGGTCCTTGTAACTTCACTGAGCCCTTCACCTGTGTACTTGAGTCCAGTGGGGCTGTGGGAGTAGGGAAAGGAAGTAACCTGTCTGTGTCTCCTCAGGATGTTGTCAAAGTCGGCGCAGTCGATGCAGATAAGCACCAGTCCCTGGGAGGTCAGTATGGCGTCCAGGGATTTCCTACCATCAAGATATTTGGAGCTAACAAAAACAAACCAGAAGATTATCAGGGTAAGGACTCTCCCTCCTCCATTCCCCTGTAGGCGACACCATCTGGAACCAGTTAGCCTGGCTCCTACAGTGTCTTAACCTTGCTCTCTGTGATGGCATACCACACACACTTAGTGCCTTCTCCAAGCTTAGAGCTTTAGCTTGTAGGTAAAGAGGGGTGCAGGGGTATGTGCGTGCATGCGTGCACGCATGTGAATCATTCAGAGTGGTTGTAGACCTTTTTACCTCCATGCCTTTGTCATTGCAGCTGTTTAATAGTTGATGAAGATCTGTGTTTTCCTCCCCTTACTGGAAGACTGGAGTCTGGCAGACATGCATGGTTTATGCAGTAATGCATATACCATTGACTAGGAAATGCTACTGGTGTCAGGAGCTATTGATAATGGGTACTCCAGATACCTAGCACAATGCAAGGTCTTCAGTTGATCATTAGCTACACACACACAAACAATATCTAATCAGAATTGATGAGTTGGGACAGATCGTGGTCCTAAAGTGTTGAGCATAATTTTTACATTTTGGTGGATTTGGCTAAAGTTTTTTAAGGGTTTGCTAAATATGACATAAAGTAACTGAATGTTGCACATATGAACAGAAGTACCAGTAGGCTGAGTAGGAGCATCCCAGTCAGACTCCTGAGGAGGGCCCAGGCTGTGGAGTCTGAAGAGTAATTCAAGACACAGCCTGCTGTAAGTGCCCTGCCTCTCCATGCTCGGGCCTCCTGTCCACTTACTGCTCTGGCCTTGCTGCTTTTCTGTAAAGGAGGAGGGAAGCCTGCCCAGGCAACCAGAATGTAATTAAAATAGTACATGCAAAAGATAGGAGACACATAATTGGTATAGGTACCAGTCCACTTAGTAAATCTCCAGACTTGGGGGTCAGAATCCTTGGAGACAAAGCTTGGATGCATGGTTTCTTCTTGATGAGTTTTGTTTCCCAGAGTAAACATGTCTGTCCTCGCTTTGAAATGATAATTGGCTATAGTTTTGCTTCTTGACAAAAGCAGAATACTTAGAGTATTCTGCTGCGGCCGTATTTATTTGTAAATAAGATTGTCATTATTACACGTATGTCTTGGGGCACATGTGGACTCAGTGCTCACATGAAGTCAGAGGACCGTTTGCAGGAGTTGCCACCTTCTGCCATGTGGAGCTCAGAGACTGAATTCGAGTTGTCTGGCTGGGTATCTGGCACCTGCTGAGCCATCTGCCTTGCTTCGGTAAGGTGTTTGGGACACAGCTGGACCTGTGCCTGTATGGATGTGCCAGGCTGCTTGTGCACCAGAACAGCAGAGCTGAGTGGCTGCAGAAGGCAGTGTGATAGCACTTGGATGCATATGGCCCGTTATGGAAAGATGGGTCAACACTGGTGCACAGTGGGAGAACTCTCTTTCCCTAGATGAGTTCTGCTTGGGTATAACTGTAGAAAGTGCGGGAGGGATAAGGAACATGGAACTACCTGCAGTAGGAATGGAAGGCTGCTCTGATGTTGGCTCTGGCCCTTCAGTTACCTGAGCACCTCTCAGTGTTCCCTCCGTACAGCTGCTCTGAGACTCCTATAGGTGCCTGACCATTAGAAGATTTTCCCTATCCATGTGCACTCTAATTTATAAATTAGGCAGCCGGAGATTAACAGTCACCGATAGTAAAATAGAACTATAGAAGTTAGTGACTGTGGTCTCACTTGAAAGAGCTAAGACAAACTATATTCTTGGACTGTGGTTAAGTAGACCACAGAAGATGGGAACCGCAGGCCAGGGTGCTTCCTGTAGTGTTTTCCTCCTAATGCAATACTGGGGCTCTATTACAGCTTGGCCTGTGAACTTCAAAGGTGGTTTCAAGTCACGTCTTGTCCTTGCTCTTCTGGGGTTTTGGGTAGACTTCCTACTTACTGTCCGCTTATCTGGTTGAGGTTTGGTTGTGTTTTTGGGCTGTTGGGTCTCATGCAGCATGGCTGCTCTCTGAGCTTTATTGAGGTGGTTACTTAGGATTGAGTTGATCCTAACCACTGAACTTGAGCAAAATAGAAGAGATGCCTTGAATGCTTTCTAGTTACTTGGCTTCAGAGACGTCTCATGTTCCACTCTTCACACATGGTCTACTCTCCATGTCTCATGTCCACTCTTCACACATGGTCTACTCTCCATGTCTCATGTCCACTCTTCACACATGGTCTACTCTCCATGTCTCATGTCCACTCTTCACACACGGTCTACTCTCCATGTCTCATGTTCCACTCTTCACACATGGTCTACTCTCCATGTCTCATGTCCACTCTTCACACATGGTCTACTCTCCATGTCTCATGTCCACTCTTCACACACGGTCTACTCTCCATGTCTCATGTTCCACTCTTCACACATGGTCTACTCTCCATGTCTCATGTCCACTCTTCACACACGGTCTACTCTCCATGTCTCATGTTCCACTCTTCACACATGGTCTACTCTCCATGTCTCATGTCCACTCTTCACACATGGTCTACTCTCCATGTCTCATGTCCACTCTTCATACACATGGTCTACTCTCCATGTCTCATGTCCACTCTTCACACATGGTCTACTCTCCATGTCTCATGTCCACTCTTCATACACATGGTCTACTCTCCATGTCTCATGTCCACTCTTCATACATGGTCTACTCTCCGTGTCTCATGTCCACTCTTCATACACATGGTCTACTCTCCAAGTCTCATGTCCACTCTTCACACATGGTCTACTCTCCGTGTCTCATGTCCACTCTTCCACATGGTCTACTCTCCGTGTCTCATGTCCACTCTTCCCACACACCCTGTCTACTCTGTGTGTCTTAGAAAAGGTGGTGTTGGCTTTCTCCCCTCTACTTGGGAAGTTTTCCTGTCTTCCTGACTCAAGCTTTTAATTCTCTCTTCCATGTCCATGTTGTCCACTCAGTAAACATGAGATTCTCTCCTTAGAAGCTGTGGTTTTCCAGACAGTGAACAGAGCGATCTAGGGAAGTGTAAACACCGGCATTCGGAGTGGGAAGTCTAGGGCAGAGTGCATTCTGGGATGAGGACCACAGTGAGTGCATGTGAGACCCGATCATCCCCAGCTGCCTGACAGATGTGGAGTTACAAGTCTTCACAGGCGCGAAAGAGGCTCTTCCAGAAGGCCAGCCTGGGGCTGCCTGCCTTCTCTTGACTGTCCTTTGCTGTCCCACAGGTGGCAGAACTGGGGAAGCCATCGTGGATGCTGCCCTCAGTGCTCTGCGCCAGCTCGTGAAGGATCGCCTCGCCGGGCGGAGTGGTGGCTACAGTTCCGGAAAACAGGTAAGGCTATATGTACAGTCCTGTCTGGTGTACGGTCCTGTCTGTCTGGTGTACGGTCCTGTCTAGTGTGTCTTGGTCTTCTGCTTGAATGTGTGTGTTCCTTACAGAGGGTGTCATATAACCTAGGCTAGCCTTGGATTCTCACTGTAGCCAAAGATGACCTTCAGTTCCTCTACTTCTACCTCCCAAGTTGTGGGATTACAGAAATGTACAATCTCTACCCAGCTTGTTCATTGCCATCCTTAGAGTTACATGGCAAGCCTACTTAGTCCCAGGGCATCTTGTCACATCTGAGAGGGAAGTTCCCAGATAGGTGTCTTGAGCCCTAAGCGGGAATGGGCTATTGGAACTAGAGAGTGAAGAAGCTCCATGCCGAAGGCGGCAGGCTCTGGGATCTCATGACCTTCCCAGGTCCAAGAGGAGAATAGAATCCTGGACTCACTTTCCAGACTGCCTGTGTCTGTGCCAGTGAGTCTGGAACGCAGACAGGATAAATAGGAAGAGGAGGAGAGACAAGTTCCTGTTCCAGGGCTGGTGTTTTACATGTTATTGTATAAAATGTGGAGCTTGACTGTGATGCCCATGCATCCTTAGCAATGAAGTGTTGAAGTTACTTATAAAATGGCTTTCCACCCCTCAACAGGCTAGTGAAACTTGCTTTAGTCTTAGGCCTATCCAGAGGTGGCATCTTTACCTGGCCCCTGCCATGGCGAGTAGCCTGGTGACAGATAGCAGCATAGTAGAGTGAACAGCACCATAGGTTTGCCTAGAGAAAATTCAGGTCTAGGGGTGTAGGTTTGAGGCCGAGTACTTAGTCGCCTGTTGTGTGCCAGGCCTGGGGAAGATGAAACACTAGTGTGAGCTGTCTTGAATGATCTGGACTTCAAATTTGAAAATGTAGAAACAGTTGTGTCTACACAGACCGATCTGCCAGAGTCTGCATTCAGCCATGCTGTTGGGTACTTGAGCTCCTTTTAAAAATAGCAGGTGGAAGAATTCCAGGCAGACCATAGGTTGTACTAAATGTAGCAGGAATTGTTTAAAAGTAAGACTGTTAGCAAAAATTGTATTAAGGAATGCTCCCAGTTCAATCATACTGGATAACTATGTTCATTTATTTGCTGATGCTCAAACCAAAAACTTGGTTACATTGTAAAATGATTGTTTGTCTGAGTGGTGTCCATTTTTGCCGGGTAGTAGTTTAACCTGGACTGTCACTGTGACAGGGTAGAGGTGACAGTTCAAGTAAGAAGGATGTGGTGGAGCTGACGGATGACACCTTTGATAAGAATGTCCTTGACAGCGAAGATGTCTGGATGGTTGAGTTTTATGCTCCGTGGTGTGGACACTGCAAAAAGTAAGTGCCTTGGACCAGATAGAGCATTCAGTCACAACACTCCCTGTACAGTCATCCAGCTGTGAACTGCTCTTCCCAGATTCAACCAGGGGACTGGCTAGTGTCCAGACTGGGGGACAGGTGCATCATCCCGTTGGCGAAGCCACCAAGATGGTTTGAAGAGTGACATAAAACAGGGGTTAGGCCATGGTGTATAGTTCAGTGGAAGGACCTGTTCTGTGAGTTCACTGGACTCTGAAAATGCATTTCTGCAGCCTGGAGCCAGAGTGGGCTGCTGCAGCCACTGAGGTGAAGGAGCAGACGAAGGGGAAGGTAAAGCTGGCAGCCGTGGACGCCACCGTGAACCAGGTTCTGGCCAGCCGCTACGGGGTGAGTGTGGTGGAGGCTCGTGTGCTTAGAGAAATCCTCGAGACTGCCACAGCCGGCGACTTCTGACCACCCTTTAAAGGAGGCAGGGAGACGTTTAACCGTTTGTAGATGGAGAGGGTATCCCTAGCCTTCGAGTCTGGAACTCAGGACTTGTGGGTTTGGGCACCGTCCCGCCACTTGGTTTGAAAGTTGATCCTCTTGCTCTGGAGTAGGTTTTAAGTGCCCAGAGCTTGGACAGAGTCTGCTGAGCTCCACAGTTCATGAACCTCTGACTGTGCTTCCAGCTGGGAATTCATCCCCCCACCCCAGCTCTGATGGTTTAAGCCGGATTGATAGATGCTCCACCACTGTGCCGTGTTCCCAGCACTTAGTATTTATTTTTGAGACAGTATCTCATTAAGTGGCCCAGAGTGGCCTCCAACTTGTGATACCCGCTCCACCTCCCAAAAATCAGGGATTGCAGGTGTGTGCCCGTGCTTGGTTAGAGCATACTTTTTGTGATAGTGAGATGTCTGTGGTGCTTTAGAAACCATAAAGATTGTGGGGTGTTTATTATTATTCAATTTTCTGTTTTAAATATTATGGTTGTTATTGTACTTTAATAGATTAGAGGATTCCCTACAATCAAGATATTTCAGAAAGGCGAGTCTCCCGTGGACTATGACGGTGGCCGGACGAGATCAGACATAGTGTCCAGGGCCCTGGATTTGTTCTCAGATAATGCCCCACCTCCAGAGCTGCTCGAGGTATGGTGCTCCCCCTGGTGGTGAGGAGCTCCCCGTCTGCTGTGAACCCTTTTTTAAATTTACTGCTTTTCGTAACTTTCTGGGATTAAAATACTGACACTGAGAAAAAGCTCACCTAAGTGTCTCAAGAGCAGAGTGGGCTCTGGAGCTCTGGCCTGTAGCGCAGGCTCTCTTGGGTCTCACAGCAGCATCGAGGGGGACTCATTCTCCTCTTCATGGCCTGTTGAGGACACAGACACCAGGAGCCTCGCACTGTGTCAGTACCTTGTGCACAGACATAGGACCTGTTTGTTCAGCTGTGGCAGGCCAGCCTGTGCCAGGGACTGCAGTTTCAGAGACTGCTTAGGTGGCTTAGGAATGAATGATGGCACACATGTCTAGATGGCATGTCTGTGTGAGGAGGGTCTCTTGAGTGTTGTGTTGCACAAATGCCCTGTCTTCTGTGCAGATCGTCAGCGAAGACGTCGCCAAGAAGACCTGTGAGGATCACCAGCTCTGCGTCGTGGCCGTCCTGCCTCACATCCTAGACACTGGTGAGCACAGGCTGGTTCTCGTGTGGCTGCCGCCTGCTCGGAGGGCTTGCTGAGTGAACTGACTTGATTTCACCTTCAATGCGTTTTGTCTGTTAATCAGGGGCTGCAGGCAGAAACTCCTACTTGGAAGTTCTTCTGAAACTGGCCGACAAGTACAAGAAAAAGATGTGGGGGTGAGTTCGGAGCTCAGAGTCTCCCCTCTGAGAACGGGCGGGGTGCAGACCTTCTGCCTCTCACCTGTGTATGTCTGCTTGTGCCTTGTCACTAGCTTGTCGCTTACCAGCCCTGAGACCCAGAGTGTGCACGTTAACCCAAGTTCAGGTGACAGGAAATCCGTGACTCAGTGGACAGCCTTGTAGGATCTGAGCATGCGCCCATCCTACACTCCTTTCTAAGATTTGGATGTAACTTCAGATTCTGATCCAAAAAGCACCCTCACCCTAAAGCCAGTGTGCTTTCCCAGGTGGCTGTGGACAGAGGCTGGCGCTCAGTATGAACTGGAGAACGCGCTGGGGATTGGAGGGTTCGGGTACCCTGCCATGGCAGCCATCAACGCACGCAAAATGAAGTTTGCTCTTCTCAAAGGGTCTTTCAGTGAACAAGGCATTAATGAGTTTCTCAGGTAATTTTTCTTAGTTGTCTGTTGTCTCGTCTTTGTTGGTTTATATTGTTGTGTGTAGTAAGTGGAACTAGTTTGCATTTAAAACATAAGAAAGATAGAGCTTTTAAATTATTACTCTCCTGTGGCAGTACGTCCACGTGCGTGGTTAGACTGTCTGTCTTCGCTCTCTCCCTGCCCTGCTTGTCAGAGTGCACACTGCGGGGTCTTAGGAGGTCATGTCCCACCCTGGTATGCCTTGGTATTACTGACCTCAGGTCAAAGCCCTCGCTTGGAAATGTGTGAAAATGAGGGTCCTCCTGCTGTAGGCAGGTGATGATGGGTACTTCATTCAAAAGCCGGGTGCAGAGCTCTCCGTCCTGCCCTGCTGGCCACCTCTTCCTAAACCCCTCTGTCATTTCTTGGGCAAATAGAAGGCATTGACTGAAGAGGCCACTTGTGTTATACCTCTTCCTGTTTTCTTCCTCGTTTATTTCTCAGCTGCCGTGTGAAATGAGGGCTTTGAATTTCCTATTGATAGAAAAGTTGGTGGCTGGCACTGTGTGGAGACTGTGGTGTAAGTGTGCCTGGACCAGGGCCCACACCGAGGCTGTTGCTTTATGTAGACTATAAATTGTGCCATGCTAAATAACAGTAGGGGGATTTTGCATTAAAAACCTTCCTGTATGTCCTCTAGTGTCAGCAAAATGGGAAGTAAAAGTATACATTTTCCTCAAGCATGGTAATAAATGGAACCCAGAGGAATGAATTTTCTGTTTTGTTTTGTTTTTCAAGACCGGTATTTCTGTGTAGCCCTGACTGACCTGGAACTTACCCTGTAGACCAGGCTGGCCTCAAATTCACAGAGATCTGCTTGCCTCTGCCTCCTGAGTGCTGGGATTAAAGGCATGCACCACCACCGCCCGGCGTAGTAATGAATTTGTTTTTTAATGGTTCTTTTTAAAAGTATTCTACAAAAATAAGTAGCAGAACCCAACATAAAAGACAGGTTTTATCCTGGCACGGTGGTGCATGCCTGTTGTCTGTATACTCAGGAGGTGGAGGGCAGGGATCACAAGTTTAAGACCAGCTTGGGCTACAGTAGTCTCGAAATACCACCAACAAAAATGCTCTACAAGACAGTGTTCATAAACCCAGTTAGAGCTGGGCGTGGTGGTGTCTGTAGTCCAGCAGCAGACAGAGGCCAGAGGACCAGGAATTCTTTTCAAGTATAGATATTCGCATCTTACTAGGAAGCGCTTTGTGCATCTACATTTGGGCTAGTTGAAACAGTTCACCTCACTAATAATGTGCTTTTCAAGCTCATGGGCTTAGCAGGCAAGGGTCATGGGCAGCCTTTGCTCCTTATGAACTTATTTTTAAAACACCCTTTCATGTTTGTTTGTTTGTTTTAAGAAAGAAACAACTTAGAAGTTGTGCTTGACTTTATGGGTGCAGGACCATTGTGTTGACAGTTTGTTTATTCACTGGAGTGCAGCTAGATATGGTTGGTATTCTTTCTTCCCCAGGGAACTGTCTTTCGGACGTGGCTCCACAGCACCTGTGGGCGGTGGTTCCTTTCCTGCCATCACTCCCAGAGAGCCCTGGGATGGCAAAGATGGCGAGGTGAGTGGCGGTGAGGGGCTGCTCTCCTCAGCTTGTGTGTCTCTGTGCAAGGGAACAAAATTCACCATCACACCGAGGGCCATTTCCTGTTGTCCTGCTGGGGCGTACCCAGCATGCACCACACCTGGTTGGCTTCACATTTAGAGAAAGACTGCCCTCCTAAAATCCTGATCAGAGCTGCAGGGCCAGAGAGTTCAGTTCCCAGGCCCCACGTGATGGTTTACAACCATGTGCAACTTCAGACATGGGCACCCAATGGCCTCTTGGGGCCTCCCTGGGCATTTCGTGCATATGGTGCAGATATGCAGGCAGACAGAACACACACTGTACACATAAATAAATGTTTAAGAAATCATAGTCTAGAGGTCAGGGGAGCTTGGTTTCATGCCTATAATTCCAAACACACTACTTGAAAGGCTAAGGCAGGAGCATTGTCATGAGTTTGAGGCCAGACTGAGTTAAAGAATGGAGCCCTGTTTCAAGAACTCTCAGAAAGCCCAGGGGAGGCGCATGTCTGCAGTCAGCTGTGGGAACCTGAGGTGGGAGGATTTTGAAGCCAGCCTAGGCTACATTTATGAGACGCTGCCCTACACCTGTCCCACCCCCATCGCTTTGTCCAAGTTCTCCGGTTTTCCCTCAGTGTTATAACTGGTACAAAAGCCAAGCTGTAACCTGGATCCTCTGGAATTTGCTTTTCTGTTGAAACGGTTGGTCATTTGAGGCTCTAACATCACTTTCTGTCTCAGCTTCCTGTGGAGGATGACATTGACCTCAGCGATGTGGAGCTTGATGACCTGGAGAAGGATGAGTTGTGAGGGCCGCAGCCCAGCCTTCACGTTTCTTTTCTTGGGAGCAGGCAGTTTTCCAGCAGTGAGGTTCTGCTCAGCTGTCTGCCTTTCCGAGCAGTACTTGCCGGCCACTGGAACCTGCAACAGTGAACCTCGGCGTCTCAAGAAAACACTGAAGAATTCTATGAATTGTAGCAGTGAATTGGATTTATTCTTTGGCATATTGAAGAAAACTGGGCTGTTGAAACATTTTTCCCTCCTCCTGACTGCTGCTTGAATGTTCTTGGAGGCTGTTTCTTATGTATAGGGTTTTTAAAATGTGATTCTTTTGTTTGACTATTAATGGCTTTTTCCATTCAAGAATAAAATGATATTTTGGACAAAGCTGATAAATGTATGAAATTAGTGGCACATCTTAAAATTGGAGTCTTGACGTTTATCCTGAAAACTAACCCTATGAACAGACATCACATCAATCATCATCTCCCTGTAAAAATGGTTTTTTAAATGAAGACAAGACCTTTTGGCAAGGACATGATTCTGTGTGGAAACTTGGTCCCAAGTGAAAACCTCATTTCATGCCCCAAAGTCTTGTCTTACGGCTTCACCAGTGATAATCAGACTCAGGTTTTCAACATTCTCATTAATCTCCCATTGGAAATCCCACGAAGACAAAAGCCCTGTGGGTTCCAGATATTTCACTATGTAAAACGCTCAGGAGAAAGTTGGGAGTTAGTTAAACACAAGGGAAGACTCAGAACTGAGCATTTTATTGTAACTTAAAAAAATAAATACACTCTAACTAACGTCTGTAAGTATCTCGTGAGTCAGAATCCTGCAGGATATGGCTGTCCAGCTTAGAGTACGGTCTGAGGCCACAGTGAGACAGGCTGGCCACCTAGTCCAGAAGGCTGAGGTCAATGTGGAAGTACACGTAGGGGAAATAGTCCTGGTTGCTGAGCTGCAGTCCAGGGATCTCCACAGACGCCTATGGGGGAGCAACGGCAAGATGGTTCTTGTTTTTAAGGGAGCGCTCAGGTTCTGGCCACACACATTCTGGCCCCACCACACCATACACCCGCCTTGCTTGAAAGTCTGTGACTCCATGCAAGCCTATGGTGGCAGTGCACTTGAGTCCCCACGATACCTACATCCAGTATGCTGGCTGCGGCGACCTCGTCCAGGTGCCGGAAGACAGAATTGAGCACCTCTCTCAGGCGCTTGGTGGCTGATTTTTTCTGGGGCTGCAGGAGTACAGCCTGGAAGTTCACTGGAAGTCCGTACCTGCTGGGGCAGACCATGTGGGGGCTTAGTGTAAAGGCCACCAAGACAGCCCAGTACCCATGCCAGGGGGCTCATAAGTGCCTATAACTCGAGCTCCAGGGGACCCTATAGCCTCTGGCCTCTTTGGACACCTGTGCACGTGGGAAGTTAAACCTGTAACTGACTGACTCAACTTATAAAAACAAAGCTGTAAAAAGTAACTGGGCCAGGTAACCAAAGGCTAGAAATGAGACACTAAGTCTCCGTACAGTGCCAACCATTTCTGAAGGTCACGGCTTATGACAGAAACCACGGTCCCGTGGCCTGGGCCACCTGTGCTGGGTCCTTGCATACTCAGTGGCCCAAGCCGCAGCTCTGAACTGTACAGGTCCTCATTCAGCTATTAGACGTGTCCACTAAAGGAGGGCAGAGGCCCTGTCAAGGTGTATTCCTCTTGCTCAGTTTTTGGGTGTGTAGAAAAGATTTTAAATCTCCCCAATCATTTCCTCAAGCATCACTGCCTGGGGTGTCCCTTACTCCAGAACACTAATCAAGAGTATCAATGAGCCGTGCCCAGCCAGTGTGTGCAAACTCGGCCCCAGGCAGGTGTCCCTGGGTGCCTTGCTGTCACCTAGCAGCAGAATTTCCTCCCTGGAGTCTGCTGTGGAAGTGAGTCAGCTGGGATCTGTGGATGCCACCATCGTGTCCACTCCTGAACCTTCCCAGTCTTCACTGTGAACAAAGTGTCCCTGGAATATGGATGGCTCCACCCTTCCCATTATGTCTGCAGAGGTCTCTGGTGCCTCTGCTTTTGTTGGCCAGAGAGGCCCCTTGTACTGCCTGCCATCCCCCAAGGCAGGTGCCGTACTGGCCAGTGGGATACTCTAACAGGCAAGTAAGCCCGGGTGAGCGGATAGCCCAGTTGATTTCGAGACAGGTGTTTGCTCTTCTATCCCAAGCTGACCAGAGACTAAGTGATCCTCCTGCCTCAGCCCCCTGATCCCCCAATGCAAGGACTATAGGCATGAGCCACCACACTTCAGGGCCATCTCATCCTAAGTCCTACAGATCTCTTCACTTTTCTGCTGGTGACACTCATCCTGCTCACCCTCCTGTGACAGTGCAAAACATCATTTTGCCAGGACATGATTTCGGCAGGGCCAGCCAGTTCTCCTACTGCCCGCCCTCAAGGCGACAGCCCAGAATGTACCCCAACCTCCCAGACTCCTCAGGAGAGACGCTGCCTCCCTGTGATGAGGTCAGCCACTGGACGGTGTCTTGCTGCTGCTGGGTCCAAGCTTCCCCGCTGCTGCCTCGTCCCACTAACAATACCGAGATTTAACATGAGTGAGCTCCATCACTCCCTGAGAGCCAAATCTGCACACCCAGTGTCCTGTGTCATTTAGTGTTCAACCTTTGCCCTCCTTTGAAAAATATTCACTGTTTGCTTCCCTTTCCATGAAAACATTGAGAATAATATGTATCTGAACACTAAATACTTGGAAGGGGAACAGAACCATCAAAACCTAAATGAGCCGGGTGGTGGTGGCGGTAGCACACGCCTTTAATCCCAGCACTCGGGAGGCAGAGCCAGGTGGATCTCTGTGAGTTCAAGGCCAGCCTGGGCTACCAAGTGAGTTCCAGGAAAGGCGCAAAGCTACACAGAGAAACCCTGTCTCGAAAAACCAATAAACAAATAAACAAACAAACCCTAAATGAGCACACACCAGGATGTGACTGCTTGTGGTTTATTCTGTGATGCTGAGGACTGAACCCAGAGCTTCATGCGTGCCAGGCAAATGCTCGATCACTGAGCTCCACCCCGTCTCTGACAAGTGATTTGGATTCACACCTGTGCTTAACTACGGTTTCTGAGTTTTCCAATGACTGTTAATTTTAAAATGATAGAAAATAAGACAGAATAATTTTTGCATGGGTAGCTTTCCTATTTTAGTGGGGAGCTACCCTGAGGACTACCCTTAGAGGGTGGAGAAATTAGACAGTCTGGGGACGTCTCACAGGAGCCACTGGGGCCCCCTAATAGCACAGAGGGCCTGTATGAGGGTACACAAACAAGTCTGGCAAGAAAGAGAGAGCCCTGGAGAGTGGGGTACACATGGCCAACTGGGATTCCTTGGACATAGTGGAGAATATTCCTAAGACACGGCCACAGAAAGCAAAGGGCAGGAGGGCGAGAAGAGAGGTGGGAACAGAGCATCCGAGCTTCCCCTCCAGGCCCCACCACTCTGAGGCTATCCATCCCAGCATCCCCACCACGCACCTGAGCACAGACTCCACAAATACTCTCAGGGCCTTTATGTGGATCCAGGCAATAAAAGCCTCGCTGAAGTTCACCTTGAGCCAGCGCAGTAGAGGTCCCTGCAGAGATGGGAGAACCACGTGAGCCTCCGGACACTCGCCTGACAAAGGCCCAGGAAGGGCTCAAACTATACAGAGCAAGCCCTGCAACCAGAAGAAAGGCCCAGGAGCCAATAGAAGCAGAGAGACGCCTGGGAAGGCTCAGGACCACTGCATGCAGGTGCCTGGCACTGGGGACGCTCTATGGGGAGCCACTGGCACATGCGAGAGGCCACCTCAGACCAGGGGTGGGAAGCTCCCCAGCTCTTGACCTCAAGCCTGTCACGTGCAGCTGATAGGCTCTCGTCCGACACTCCACAGCCGAGTCGCCCACCTCATCTGAAGGCACTGCCCTCAGGGTCCAGCCCACCCATCTACCAGCTGCACCTGCCAGTGGCTCTCCAAGCCTCCTCTAGGCCATAGCTGCTGCTACAGAGCCTGATGTGGTTGTTCCTCAGGGGCAGCCCCCATCTGACCCTTCTAATTGCTCCGACAAGGCCAGAGGTGGTCCAGCCAGGGCAGTCATGGAGGAATGCTGAGCTTCCGGACCACCCACCCTCCAGCCAGAGCCCTGCCCATCACCAGACACCAGCTCCAGCCACCGTCAACCAGAGCACAGGCATCCCAGCCAGCCAACAAGCCCCATTCCCTGCCTAGAGAGAGCCAACTCCAGAAAGACCATGGAGATTAGGACAGCAGGATTCTGGGTTCCTCCGATTTCAGACCTCACAAGCTATAGGAAACAACAGCAAATGCAAAGATTTGTTCCTCAGCTGGAGTGCCTTGAGCCAGGGACCCCCAGGGTTCCCAGGGGGTGCTTACCTCACCCTCGCCCTCTCTGTCTCTGTCGGTCTGCCCCGCAGCGGGCCTAGCAGGGTTACCTAGCGGGGTTACCTTAACCTTGTGGTCCCGGTAGGTGGCTGATCCCTTTTTAAGAGCAACACAGGAAGTTTGCTAAAGGCACAGAAATTATTTATTAATCTTTCAGCAAGCATGAATTATGAACACAAGTAATTCTCATGGCCTGGAGAGCATGTGCAAGCAGGCTCTGGAGTCTGGGCTCAGAGAATGGTGTGGCAAGGGTGCAAGGCCTGTGATTTCAGACACTAGGGATGGAGCCAAACCTACATGCCTGCCTGGGTCAGGACCCCAGCGGCAGCAAAGAGCTCCCGGAAGTGTTACTGAACTATCCTGACCTCAGGAGCTCATCTGTCTGGACCCTGACACTCAGGAACAGCTCCCTCTGGAGTGTTCATGGAACACTTGAGCATGTCACATACAGGACATTAGTCAGGCATGCAGCCAGGCCATTTCAACCTTTAGCACCCTGTCTGCGAATGGCTAGAAAACACAGGGTAACTCAACTGTATGTTGCCAGAGAAACGCAGTCCCTAGCCTCTAGTGGGCCAGTAACTAAAGGATATGGGATGCTTGTCTGAAACCCACTCTCGACCATACCAAATAGGAAAGATTCTCTGGGTAGAGAGGATCTTCACTGAGCCTCTCTAAGGCTCCATTTGCCAGTACAGTTTCTCAGTGTCTCCCAAGAGCTGTTTCCCACACACAAGGACACTCTGGCAGGTTCTCTGGGCCAGTTGGGGCTCCTGAAACCTATGCCATGTAAAGACACCACCAGCCGGCAATCTGAGCCCTAAGAGAAGGTGGCAGGCTTGCTTGTGTTACCCTAATAAACAGGGTGGGTGCCAAATGTCCTACATCGCTATAGACAGGGCCCTCATAATCTGGCCCCATATGGGGATACTGCAGGGACTCAGCCAGGGAAGCAACAATCCAGGAAAAGCCCCACCTACGGGCAAGGCTGGGCATTTGTGACGGACAGGGTCCCTGGAAGCTGAGGTCAGGCAATGGCACCCAGGGCTTCTGTTCTAGTTAGTGACAGTCACTCCTGCCAGAATGTGCCATGTCTACGCCATTGCTCTAAGGCTGAGCACCCTCAGAGGCTCAGGGCCCAGGCCTCCAGCCAAGCTTTTGCATCTTCAGGAGCTCCGGCTAGGAGCCAATTGAATTGGGGGTCTGGGCAGGGTGGGTGCTGGCTCAGTGCATACACATGGTGTGCGTGTGTGTGTGTGTGTGTGTGTGTGTGTGTGTGTGTGTGTGTGCGTGTGTGTGTCTGTGTGTCTGTGTGTCTGTGTGTCTGTGTGTCTATGCTCCAGGGACGGGGGGTTCAAACTCTCCAACATGGACTGATGGTAAGATGTCGCTCGGTTGGCAGAGTACTTGCCTACCATGTACAATACCCGAGGCTCCATCCCCAGAACGGAAACTGACTCTTGTACCATACATCTATGATCTCAGAGCTCTGTAGGTGTCATATTACATGACAACCTCAATTACATATCAAGTCGGAGGCCAGCCTGGGATACATGAGACCCTCTCTCAAAAACAAACGACAACATGGAAAACCCAACGCCAGGAGCCATCAGTCGGCCTTCCCTTCTGGAAAGGAAACAGCAGGCAGGTGAGGTTCCATGAGGTTCCACAACGGCTTCGGGGAACTCGGTGGCTTATGCTCACTCCCAAATGGGTGGGTGAGAAAAGCCACTCACTCAGCAAGATCAGATGGGATGTGCGCAGGCCATCTGCCTAGTGTGGGAGGAAGCCTGGGGCGAGTGCTGGGCCACGTGTGAGGCTCTGTACCAGCCCAGTGGCCCTGCTCTTCCAGGCACGTACTGTGAGTACACAGGCCTTCCTCTGGAGACTCAAGGGCACTCTCCTCCCCCCACGTCACTGAAGTGGCACTAGAAGGTTCTCTGAGGAAGCCTCCCTCCACAGCTGGAAACACACACCTCGGCCAGCTCCTTGAAAGTGCAGGGCTGAGCCGGTGCTGCCATTACTGGACACCAGTCTGGAAGACACATTTGCCGAGCCCAGAGGTGATGTTCCCAGAACTAAAGGGTTGGTTCCCAGTTCAACACCCAAACACTCAGTTTTGCTCCAGGAGTGAAGGCCTGACCTCTCCACAAAGTTTCTAAGTGCCTGTGGCCAGAGTGTGTCGGGTAAGCACCCACTCTGCTAAGAGCACAGGAGAGGTAAACACAGGTGCTACTGATGCCCTGAAATCTATAGTCATGGACAATAGGGAGACCAGGGGCTCTTGAGTTGCTGACACTCTCCACTCTGGCCACAGATGCTTCATTCTGGTGTCCCCTGCTCTGGATGACCTGGGGCAAAGCCCAGAGTGATCCCCTGGCCAGGATACACGTAACATCTCACCTACTGTGCAGCAGATAAGCCCTGCCAGAAAGGCCCGTGATCCGGGTGGTAGTGAGCCTCATCAGGAAGTGGGGCTCAGTACATAGGCCATCTGAACTCACATGGGCCTCGACAGCTCAAGTCCAGGAGATGGGACAGTGAGGCCGAGGAGTGAACTCTGGCCCCCAGAACATTGGGGGTGCATCTCGGCTGTCTAGAGAGCCCCTCCCACACCCTGGTACTCACATACTGTTGTTTCTTATCAGACAGCAACCTGTTCATCTCTTCCCTTTCTCTTTTAATCTCTTTTTCATCGTAGTAAAATTCCCGGACAATGAACCTTCAAAAAAGGAGCTACAGCTGTTACTGAGGACCTGTTCTAGGCAGATTCTCCCCAGGGACTCCCACGGAACCCGGAGGAGCCCGGGGGCCTCATCCTTACTTGTTTTCTTTGGCTTTAACTTTGAAATCTTCAGTCACTTTGCGGAAGAGAGTCACTGTGAAGAGGCCAGCCTCCTTGTCCTCGGCGATCAGTCTAGAGGAGAAGCGTTTGTTGGCTGTATGACCTAGGGTCACTCCACCCCAGGCTCTGGGCTGAAGCTAGGCTAAGAGGAGCTCTTCTTCAGCCTCAGGAGGCCATCCCCACTGGCAGAGTCAGAGTCCCTGGGCCTGGTGGCCTATATTTGGGTCTGTGTCAGTCACCAGGGCTCAGCCTTGGAAGCTCCAGCCTCTGGTTGGGAGTGACAGGGAGTGCAGATCTGCTCTGTCTCATGCTCCTCAAATGGCTGAGTGATCCAGGTTGTGTCCCCACCCCACCCCCCACCCTGCAGGGCCTGACACCCCCACTGGCTGTGCAGGTTCCAGTGAGGTGAGCAGCAGAAGCCACCCCACAAGGACCACTCCACTTCCAATATCATGAAGCCCTGGCTGGATATGTCCTTTCCAGCATGTGCCAGCATGGAATCACTGTCCCCAACAAGATCTAAGCAAGAAGTCTTGGGGGCGTAGGCATGCCCGGTTGTCAGATCACCTCTCCGGTGTCACAGAGCCCACACCCATAGGAACTGCCTGCCCTTAAAATCCAGCCCTTTCCAGAATTGCTGGTGCAGGCTCTCAAGCTCTCTTTATCATGAAGGGCGGGAGGTCTCTGCTCTGCAGCCCAGCATCCTGCCAAGCTGAATGGAATGCATGGCACTATAAGAAAGTGTGGCCTTGTTGAAGTGGATGTGGTCTTATTGGAGGAGGTGTGTCACTGTGGAGGCAGGCTTTGAGGTCTCATATGCTCAAGCTAGGCCTAGTGTGGCAGTCTCCCACTGCCTGTGGATCAAAAGGTAGAATCTCACTCTCTCTCCAGCACCATGTCTGCCTGCCTGCCACCACGCTTTCTGCCAGGATGATAATGGACTAAACCTCTGAACTGTAATCCAGCCCCGTTTAAATGTTTCCCTTTATAAGAGCTGAGTGGTCATGATGTCTCTTCCTAGCAATAAAACCCTAACTAAGACAGTGATCCTCCCAAAAGGACCCCAGAGACAATCCTTAAGAACAGAAGAAACCAGTTTACCAGGCAGCTCCTGACTGTGCTACCTGCCCACAAAAGAAGTCCCTCCTCCTCAAGCTCTACCTCCCCAAGACCTTAGCCTGTGACTAACCTGTGCCTTGCAACCCCTCAATGTAGCTCCTGGTGAGCGTGTCCTGGGAGTTTGTAGCATGTTCCTCGGGGTCAAGACCTCAAGAGTGAATGGGTCGAGATAGGAAGGGGGCTAGGGTGGGATGGGACAGGATGGATGAGGGTGGGGTGGGACAGAGTAGGATGGGATGGGATGGGGTGGGATGGGATGGGGTGGGGTGGGGTGGGATGAGGTGGGGGGGGGTGGGGTAGGATGGATGAGGTTGGGGTAGGATAGGATAGAGTAGGATGGATGGGTAGGGGTGAGTGAGGTGGGATGGGATGGAATGAGACAGATGGAGTAGGTAGGGTAGGTCTGGATAGAGTGGAGTGAGGCTGGATGAAATGACATGGGGCAGGTGGGATGAGGTGAGGTGGGGTGAGGTGGGCAGCTGTGGGTGCAGGGTGGTAGGGCAGATAATTGAGCTCATGGTACTTGTGGCTCATTCTAAAATTTCCTTTAGGGCCCACATAAAAATACATGACTTAGGATCACAAACAAGTTCGCACGATTAACAGTCCCCTAGGCCCTGCCCCACTGAAGGAGACTCATGACTCCTTATTGCTATGACCCTCTAGGTGGTTTTTCTCGTTTCTATGGCCCCTGTGACTCTGCTGTGAACTGTATTATGGCGCAGGCACCGAGACATTCCTGTCACACATTTTTGTCTTGTTTTGATACGGTTTGATTCTAGATAAATGGCATGGGTCTCCATATACCCGCAGTGTTGGTAAGAACGGCCCCCATAGGGTTGGGGATTTAGCTCAGTGGTAGAGCGCTCGCCTAGCAAGCGCAAGGCCCTGGGTTTGATCCTCAGCTCAAAAAAAAAAAAAAAAAAAGAATGGCCCCCATAGGCTCCTATTATTTGAATGCTTAGTCACCAGAAAGTGGCACTATTTGAGAAGAATTAGGAGGTGTGGCCTTGTTGAAGGGAGTATGTCTCTGGGGATGGGTTTTGAGGTTTCAAAAGCCCACATCAGGCCTAGGTATGCATTCACTCTCTCTCAACCTCTCTCTGTCTATCTCTTGGCTCTGGCCCTGGCTCTCTGCCTGCGGATCAGGCATAAAGCTCCGAGCTATTGCTCCAGTGCCATGTGTGACGCCACACTCCCTGCCATGATGAAAACAGACTAGGCCTCTGAAGCAGTAAGCCAACCCCCAGTTAAATGCTTTCTTTTATAAGCGTTACCTCGGTCATGGTGTCTCCCTCACAAAGTAAAACAGTGACTAAACCACCTGCCAACAGCTAACGTTTGCTCAATCTCAAAGTGAGCGCTGATGTGTGTAGTTGCATTGCTGGTTTCCCATGGCAGACACAGTTCCGACCCAGTGTTACCCATCAATTTTGCAGTGCTCACGTGTTCCTGTCCTGACCCCAAATGGCCACACACTGAGAATGCCCTCCCTCTTCAGACTCTGTAGCCAGCCCTAGGCTGTCCCTCTGTTCGGGCATTTGCTGAGCGACCTCCATACGGCTCCCCCTTAAGTGGGGCAGAATGGATGTCTAAGTAGAGAACAGAGGCTCTGCCGGAGACAGCCAGCACAGCCTTCCTGGGCCCAGGGGGGAAGTGGGGGCGCAGGGATTGGGGAGACAGGAAACTGGAGCTTTGAAGGACAATGACAGACAGGAATATATCTCAAGAGATGAGAAGGAATTCCAGGCCACAGGGACTCAATGCACAGGTATGGTGCTGGGAGGTGCCCCACCCTGGCACAGGTCTGGTGCTCCAAGAACATCCGTACACTCCCCTCTGGGAGGTCGACTAAGCTGAGGTCTTGCTTACTTGGTTGATCGAGGGACCACCATGTCGGATAGGGACTCATATGTCCTCTGCCACTGTACGTAGCTTGACCTGTGAGGGCACAGAACTGTTGAGTGCTTCGGAAAGAAAGGGCTTCTATCGTCTCAGGAAACTGTTTGCACCTTCTCCTGAAGACTGAAAGGCAAGAGGAATAACCAGGGGGTGTCCCTAACTTCCCCAAACCTCCTGCTATTATTATTGCCCAGTGCCGTGCTGAGCCCAGTCTGCATGCAAGGTCTTCCCAGAAGGTCCCCATATGGAGAGCTCAGGTGCCGGTATGTTGGAAGCTCAATAATAATTGTCTGATTCTGGCCCAGGTTACCTGGGACCAGAGGAATGACCTTTGTAGCCTTAGGTCAAAAGGAACAATAGATCTCTCAGGCTTCTTGTGGGCACAACACAGGTACTCAATAAACGCTGTCACAGCCACCATCTCCCTGGTTCTGTGCCTGTGGAGATAGTGGCCCTCCATGGGCCCTGAGCAGCAATGTCTGCTGACCTGGGGCCAGCAGGGCACAGGGGCCCACCTTACTTTCTACTGCGCAGCGCACACCCACCATCTTCCTATCCACGTACTTGGGGACGATGACCAGCAAGGTTATGAGATATTCCGAATCAAGTACAAAGTCTTCTTTGCTGACAATATCGCTCAGTGTCCGAGTGAAGAGGTTCCCCCTGGAAGGCAGAGGGACAAGGGGTAAGCCCAGCAGAGAGGCTCACTGACCCCGCATGCCTGTAGAGTCCAGACAAACAGCAGGAAATGGAACAGGCTCAGGGGAGCCTCCAAGCTGTCTGCTGCCAGAGCCAGGTACAGCCGCATTGTAAGCGAGCTACCTCCTGTTCCCTCTCGGGGCAGGGAAACTGGCAAAGCCTCTGCAACTGTCGCCTGTCACTCAAGGGGCTGCTGAATCTAACACCTCAGTGACCTGCACTGTCCTCAAAAGCCAGCTCAGGTGCTGGGAGGGGACCTCAGGTGGCAGGCAGCTAAAGTTAATTCAAGTATCAAACCAGCCAGGTCTCCAAGTTGCATGGGACAGATAGGCCTAGATAGAGCTAGCTAGCTCTGTGTCACTTTACAGGCTGATCAGTCCAGGAGCTGGGGACACTCACCTGAAGTGGTTCTGTCAATGCCACTAACCCTCCTGGCTCAGATGAAGAGCGTGGACAGCATGCAGCTACCACAACAGTGTGGGTCCCCACACTGCAGAGTCCTAGCCAGACAGCCCCCAGAGCATGAAGCAATGTTAGCCCACTGCTTCCAACTTCCCAAGCACAGAGCCATAGGCAAAGCCTCAAGGCAAGACAGAAATCCCATCTTCCAAAGGGGTCTGCTCTGCACGCAGCTATGAGGTCATGAACAAAGGCTGGCGGATCCCCTCCAGAGGGACCCTAGGCATAGCCACTCTGTCACCACAGCAAGCACATCATCCTGCTAGGGGTCTTAGCAAACCCAGCCCAAAGCAACAAAGCCACAGGTTTATTGATTGAGTAACTGTGACTCTTCAAGTGTAGAAATGGTTTCCCTTTGGTTTATGTCTATAGAGCCTGAGAACATCGTGGGTGCATCTGATAGGTGAAGGAGGAACCAGAGACCGTAGGAGAGAGGAGGTTGGACCAGTCACCCCCTGAAGTCCCAATTCTCGAATTACACTTTTTAGTTATTTACTTCGTGTGCGTGCGTGCGTGCGTGTGTGTGTGTGTGTGTGTGTTTGTGTGTGTAGGAGCACATTTCCGGAGATCAGAAGACAACTTGCAGAAGTCATCTCTCTCCCTTCTGCCAGGTGAGACCCCGGGACCGAACTCAGGGCATCGTGCATGCAGCGGGCACCTTTACGCGCCGATCCATCTTGACGGCCACCAGACTGTGGCCACCTTACTCGAATCCACCATGGCTCGTGTCCAGTTAGCCTGAGACGGAGTCAGACAACCTGACTTTCTAAGCTCGGTGCATCTGTGTGTCCCCACCCCACCCCCACCGACGGAGGGCAGCTTCCGTATCCCTTCTCTGTTTGGATTTGGGGTTGCTTTGTTCATTTGAGTGCTTTATTGGAATAATGAGCTTTCTTGGAGAACATAAGTCAAAAGCAGAAACCCATTGGCTTCATACAGGACTCATACAAGAGCCTGCAGGGAAGCTTGCTTACATGGCAATCTTACTGTTTGTGTTGTAGCTGTGCGGTGGGACTTTCCATTTAAGGAGTCGTGTGGGTGCTTAAAACGTTTCTGGTTTTGAAGCACTTTTTCCTTTTGGGTTTTCAGATTAGGAATGGTCTTCATTTTATGAGTAGAAAAGCCGGCCCGGGGAAGATTTAAGGAAGCTGAAGTAAGAGATACCAGAAGGAGAGCAACTGGCTCTGAGCTCCTGGGCCACTCCCCGATTTTCTGGACTCAGACTCGGCATCTAGAGATTGAGTGCTGGGGCCACTTCATGTTTGCTCGGCCCTATCCAGCCCCGACTCTCACTCAGGAGCGTGCCTGGCTCCTTACCGCCTGTTCTTTCCGGGTTGCTCACTGCCATCCTCAAAACAGTCCCTGCCCTGATGGTCCTGACCACCATGGAGCCTGGTCTGTCGGGGGGGGGGGGGGGGATACTGAACAATCCATTCTCCAGCAGACAGCCAGGGCAGCTGAGGACCTGCCACTGCCTCCCCTCCCCTGCCCCCAGGCTGCTGCCCATGAGCCTATCCACCCCTTGAAGAGGTCTGGGCTCTCCCATCCCATCCTGCCTGCCCTCCTTGAAGAGGAGGTGCAGAGAGAGGCCTGAGCAGGCTCCTCAGAGCCTCACCTTGGGTAAGGAGTGGGGACAGAAGGAAAGAAGGAATGAGCAGGAAGCAACGTCATGCTCCTCTGTGTTCACAGCCGGGCTGGCCACCCTGCCTGGCTCTGTCCTCTTCATCTGCTCCAACTGTCGTCCCCGTCCCCCCCCCCCCCCCCGGCTCAAGGGCCACAGTCACGGGAAAGGCAGAGTAGAGGACCCCCACCCCACTCCACCAGATTCATGCAAAGAGAAGGCAGTGGGTGTGGTACACACGTGGATTTCTTCTCCAAGTTCTCCAGGTTGGCCTTCAGAACGCTGTATGCTGCTGTGCGGGACTTCAGGTCTGTCTCGATTTGTGCCAGTTGCTAGGAGGGAGAGGGGGAGAGAGACGCTCCTAGTGACCTTGAGGAGTTAGTGAACCTCTTCAAAATCTGCCCCAAGCATCTTTGGGACAGTGACCAAGCCAGCCAATAGGGCTCATTCCTGTAATTCCAGCACTTGGGAGCCAGAGGCAGGCAGATCAGTTCAGGATCATCCTTAGCTACATAGCCAGTTTGAGGCCTAGGCTTCATGAAACCCTGTCTCAGGATAAAGAAAGAAACAAAGAGACAGAAGAAAAACAGCAACCCGCCTGAGACTCCCCGGGCAGCCCTACCTGTCTCCCTCCTGGCTCTCCCAACTCCCCCCTCCCTCGGTACCTGGACCCCACAGTCAGTCCCCTCCTGGGGAAGTGGGTAGAGACAACTTTACTAAAGTGCCAGCCACACAGCTTGGCCTGTGTCACACACTAACATGGGCTCCTTCCCAGCAAGAGATGCTGAACTTCCGGGCCCTGGGTACCTCTGCTAGAGGGTAGCCAGTGACCTAGCCGGTCTTCCACTCTTAGCCTCCCAATCATCCACCTCTCCAGGCTTGACTGCAACCTCTTCCTAACCCGCAACAACTGAGCACCTCTGTCCCCTGCCTCAGGCTCCCCAGCTACTCAACAGGAGGAGGAATGTCATCTTAGAAAGGCCCCAAGGACAGCTGGCCACAGTGAAGAGCAGCTCAAGAAGATGGTGGTAAGATGTTTTCTGAGGCCAGAAGGCAGCGAGTGAGCCACAGCGAGTCCCTCCCAAGGGCTGAGCTCTGTGGTAATTTAAAGACAGTTCTGTCCTCGAAGGGCTCAGCAGACCTGGCCCTGCAAAGACGGGGCATGACAGTGAGCACCACCCTGCAGCCGTAACAATGAACAGGTGGCTGTGTATTTATTATGCATGGATTGCGTGTCCGCTAACAGGCAGTGGTGGGTGCTTCAGAGTCTGTGACCCCAAAACACAAGCCGTCTGGCCATTCCTCTGCCGCCATTTTGGCAGTGGGATGTGATGGGAGTGTCCATACTGCAGGGCAGTGCATACCTCTCTCAGATGGGGGAGATGTTGAGAAGCATTGAGATGAAACCCAGTATTCTGTGGAAGTTCTGAGTTTAAGTACTCAGAACAGACATCCAAAGAGGAGCACATTCCCAGGATGTTACAAAAATGCTCCACAGAGATCCGTGTGCCTTGAGGGGTTTCTCTCACTGATGATATCCTACTGCATAACTAGGATGCACAGCTGTGCCGTACACTTGGACCACACCACACGCCACACTCAAGGTGCGGCCACACCATGTGACTACAGGACAATGTGCTATACAAACTGTACAAAGCCCCAAGCCACCTCAGAAGAACAAAGCGAGGCTGGGGCTGATACACAAACTCTTGGGGCAGTACGGACTGAAGATCCAGTCTTCCCCAACCCCTGTCCCACTAGCCTGCAGGAGCTGGTTCCCTGTGATGGAGAGTGGGGCCATGCACACTGCACAACTTGTGGGATTTGACCTCCTGACCCACATCCCCTCCCAGTCCGCTGCTTCAATAACTGTGCATTTGGGTACCCAGGACTAGAGGAGAACCAGTTCTCCTCTCCAGCTCCCCCAAGCCAGGTCCAGTGTCCCTAGGACTCAGAATCCCAAGTTGGCATACCCAACCTCGCAAAAATCTTGTGTTCTCTGGCTCAGTGGTGGACTTGTGTGATGCTCTCCTGAAAGCCATACCTGGCACAATGCCCTGAGCTGCTCCTGCTAGAAGCACCTTTGAGAACCTCTGCCTGGTTGTCTTGGGAGGGCATGTAAGCCCAAGGAGCCACACCCAGATTCCCAAGAAACCTGAGGGAGGAAAGGACTCAACCCCACCCTTCTTGTCCTGACCTGCCTACGGCCCTCAGGAAAGTACAGCTACTTAGAGAACAGGGCAGCTTTGTTCAGCACACAGCTGGGATCTCCCCAGGCATTGGGCCAGCTGGAGACATGACATCTAAGGGGTTCTCTATGCATCAACAATAGGGCAGCACAATCAACCCATGATGAGGGCACCTAGAAGTCACCTTGGCTATGGGATGCCCACACTGTCCCCTCAGATCCCTGTGCTAGGAGGCTTGTATCCAGTATGAGCCAGAGACCATGGCTTAGTAGATGGCACCCTGTCACAGGGCTGATTTGTTGTCATAAGACACTTAGGGGATGAGTTGGCACAATGTGACTAAGGGGTGGGGCTTCTAAGTCACACTGTCTTCTAAAGCAATGAGGTTTTGCAAATCATTTCCCAAGAAATCTGGGCCTGGTTCCCAAACCCTGTGATTCCAACTACCAAGGAGGCTGAGGCAGAAGGATCAGAAGTTCAAGTCCAGCTTGAGTTACAGAATTGGTTCAAGGCCAGCCTGGGCAACTTAGTGAGACCCTATCTCAAAATAAAAATTAAAAGAGGACTGTAGCAGAATGCTTAGCATGTGAAAGGCTCTGGGTTCCACATCCAGTACCACAAAAATCAATCAATTAACCATCAATCATCTAAGGGGCACTGGGTCCCCAAGCACATGATGGAGGAAGCAAGACTATATCTTCCCATCATAGCTTCTGAATCATGGTAGGGGAGGGAAATGAAGTGCCTCAGCCTCATCCAGTGAACTCTCCTGTGAGATTACAGCCAGGTCTCTGGGTGACAGGAACAGGAGACAAGAATACACAGGTCTCTCCTGAATTCTAACCTTACCCAGGACGTGGTAAGAGAGACCTACCCTGGATCACTCACAGGGCTGGCATCCCAGCCTTTTGCCTTCTACCTTGTGGGAGTCCCAACGCCATGTATGTCATCTCAGATGGTCAGATGTCTCCAGGCAGACTCTCCTCACCTTGGCCAGTGTGTCCACCACGCTCACCAGTGGCTGCTTGGCAGGGTATTTGGCCATGTCCCACTCAAAGTGCGTCACGAAGGATGTCAGGTCAACTGGAAGAGTAAAGACGAACTCGAACCCAAAGACAAGCCAAGGGAGATAAGCAGAGCTTGGGGCTCACACCAAAAAAGCAGTCAGGGAGACGTTGGAGGATGGGCCCGGGCTCTGGAAGCGCACATGCTCCACATGGGAGCAGTTCAGAGCCAGTGGGAAGCATCGGCTTGCCATCGTGCACTCCAGAGCTGAGGGAAGGGCACTGTGTACTATGAGCCGCATGGTCTCCTGGAGTTTGCAATGAAGCCTGCTCCTTCTAGAGGTTGAAACCAAGAAGGTGACATCCTGTGACCATTTGTAACTTACTTCTTCACCTTCGATAGTTGCTTGACCTGCCCCCACCCCCCGCCCCCAGCTGGGTCACCAGTCTGCTTTGAGGTATCCAAGAGGCACACCAGAAAATATCAAACCAGGCCCCCAGCCATGGCCTGTCCCGGATGCTACCTGCTGGGGGGATAGTCTCCCTGCTTCTTGAACCCTAACAAGAGCAAGGCCATGTTAACCCACATCATCCTTAAAGAAGTCATCTCCCAGCTCAGCCACACCAGGAACTTGCTTGTCACTGGCTTTCTCACCTGGAGCCATGGGCATCATTCAGTGTGTCCCTGTTGAAGTCCTAGAGTGAACACTGGTGTTTTCACCAAAACCAAACAAATTCCCCTGCAAAGAAGGATGTTCCTGCCTACCCCAGCCAGCTGTGCAGTATAAGAACAGGAACTGAGGGTGGTTCAATTGGACTGATGTATTTCAGCCCAAGGAGCCTGGCTGATGGTGATATTTAGGGTGTTTTTTTGTTTGTTTGTTTGGTTTGGTTTTTTTTGTATGTTTGTTTGAGACAGGGTCTCACTGTGTTCCTCTGGCTCTCCTGGAACTCAATCTGTAGCCCAGGCTGGCCTTGAACTCACAGAGATCCACCTGCCTCTGCCTCCCAAGTGGTGGGATTAAAGGTGTGCGCCACCGTGCTGTGACACTTAGTTTTAACTGTCACAATCTAAAGTTACCTGGGAAGAGAGTCAGCGAAGGACTGTCTGGATCAGGCTGGCCTGTGGCTGTGTCTCTAGGAGATCATCTTGATTAAGTAATTGATGTGGGAAGACCCAGCCCACTGTGGGCGGCACCATTCCCTCAACTGGGTAAGAGTGGGGAGGAACTTGACCATAAGAAGTATACATGGATTCTTTTCCCTAAAGAGAGAGATATATTACTTGCTTTTTCATTCAGCCTGTTACGGTAGATGAGAGAAAATACTAAAGCCAACGGTTCTTTCTAACAACTACGCCAGGAGTGGCCTGTTCTAGAAGATTCATGATCCATGTGAACCTTGTGAACTACATGACATAAGGTCTGGCTGAGCTGACATCCTTACAGAGCAGGTGGACACCAGAGACAGGCTTCAAGACCAAGCGAAAGATGCCCAAGTTCACCCTGAACCCCCACAGAGGTGATGCAGTCCCGTTTCCAGACGACATGCAGGTTGCTCAGGAGACACAGAGAGGATGGGAGGGAGAGGGAGACAGGGGTGAAACAACCGTGAACTGTGTCGTCGGGGTAAGGTGAGCAAGCTCTAAAGCGGTTGCTGGAGAAATGGTTGAGGCCTGATCACTGCACCCCTCCGACCAGCCTGAGGCCCCACCCTCCCAGGGACATGCAGCAGCACACTAGCATGTGCACAGCAAACAAGACACAACATACTCTTTAAACATTTCATCTTTTCCTTCAGACCTGAAACATAATATAAGATGGAGTTATTAAACCACAACGACTGCCAGTCCAGGTTCAGAATGGGGGGAGTGACTATTTCCACTCCAATTTAAACCAATAAAAGTCTCTTAACGTTTCCAGGCGGCATGTGTGTGTGTTCATATATGTGCTAGGTACCTCAAATGATATAACTGTAAATATGTATGTTCTCATTTTCAATAAATACATAGACAAAGTTAATTCTCTCTACAGATACATAAATATTTAATTCTAGAGTTTTCAAAGTGTCCCAGTTTTGTTACATGTGTATGTGTGTTGCTTTTCTTTCTTTCTTTTTTTTTTCCAGACCTGAGGACTGAACCCAGGGTCTTGCACTTGCTAGGCAAGCACTCTACCACTGAGCTAAATCCCCAACCCTGTGTGTTGCATATATATATTGAGAGTCTTAGATAGTCCAGGCTGGACTTGAACTTACTAAGTATCTCAGGATGTCCTTGGACACCTGCTCTTCCTGCCTCTACTTCCCTGGTGGTAGGATTACAGATGTGTGCCACCATGCCTGGGTTTCAAAGTCTCCACAATTTTGCTACACATTTAAAATGCAGCCCAAATGGCATATGCACATTTCACAGCCAAAACAGCAATGGGGCATCGGAATATGTGTCCGTGAGCATGGGAAGTCAAAGCTTTGGAATGCGAACATTCCGCAGGAAGTGTTGCTGATGAGGGCCTGCTGGCTCTGGTTGGAGGCATTACTCAGTGCAGTCAGCCACTTCTCACACCTTGTTTGGTTAAAAAAAAGATGATAAGTGGGTGGAGATGCATGAGAATTTCCACAAATGGGACAATCAGAGCTCCCATTGTGGCCGTCATGAGGGAAATGGATCTTGAGGAGAGGAAACCTTTGCAGACTTACCTCCATTGGCCAGGAGGTTCTCGTGGACTTTGCCCTTGGAGTCTTCCATGACCTCCACCACACTCTGCGCCATTCTCTTTATGAGGCTTTGGGGAGAGAAGAAAGGGCCAGTGAGGGTGAGGAGCTGCGTGCAGGACCGCTCCACCCAGTCTCCTGACAGAGGAAGGAGCCCTGGGAACCACTGGGGGGCGGCACTTTGGCAATCTGTAAGGAGAGACTTAAGCATTAAGAACCAGTCACTCCACTTCTGGGAAACCATCTTGAGGAAACAGGAAAAAAAAAAAACAAAAAAAACCAGAAGGGCTTTCTGAATAAAAAGATGTTCTTTGCAGCAGAGTTGCTGACAATAAGAAATTGGAAGCGACACGAAGGTTCAACAATAGAGAATTGTTTGAGGGATGGTCTGTCCAGCTGAGGGATTATTAGGCAGCCATTGAAAGTGAGGTTTACAAAGAATCTCAAATACCATGGAACAAGGCACGTATTATAATGTTAGGTGGAAAAAAACAAGACAGAAACTTAGTAGGATGATCGCTGGCTGTGCTATGGCGCACATTTCTATTCGCTATTTCTCTAGTACAATCTGGTATTGATTTTATAGAAAAGGCAATCTTCAGGCCTCCAGGAAACACACGGCAAGAGCTCAAGTCATACACCAGGTCACAGATGGAGGATGGGGTATGTTCCCTTTCCTTTTCATTCCCTCCTTCCCTCCCTCCCTCCCTTCTTCCCTTCCTTCCTCTCTCTCCCACTCATCCTCCAACTGATACAAGGTCTCCCTATGCCAGGATGTCCCCAAACTCACTCTGTAGCTAATGACGACCTTGAACTTCCCATCCTCTTGCCTTTGCCTCCCCCCTCCTCCCTCCCCTGCCCCGCAGTGCTGGGACTACAGTCACCCTCCCCTATGTCCAGTTCTTGTGCTGCTGGGGATGGAACCCAGGGCCGTGTCTGTGCTAGACAAACATCCTACCTACTGAGCCCTGTCCCCAGCTCCAAGGTCCTCCATTACTGCGGGTACAAGTCCCACAGACCACGCATAGTACCTTGGGCCTGCCATAGACACCGAGGCAGATAGATGAACACCTTGAAAGACCCTGTTGTTGGAAGCATGAAAAGGAAAGAGGGTAGGTGTGTTTTCTTGACCATTGAAGTAATCAGGGTTGATAGCCAGAAAGGGAAAGACGTAAGTATGAAGTAATTT
Organism: Onychomys torridus; assembly: GCF_903995425.1. Taxonomy (NCBI): domain Eukaryota; kingdom Metazoa; phylum Chordata; class Mammalia; order Rodentia; family Cricetidae; genus Onychomys; species Onychomys torridus. Next base: position 46,797,654 of record NC_050463.1, read on the forward strand.
TAAATGAACAACCAGAGTACTTGCCTAGCATCTGTGAGGCCCTGGTTTTCATCCCCAGTGCTGCTTAAAATGATATAAGTTAATAATGAAATGAACCAGGCTAGAGATCCAGCTCAAATGCTTGCCTAGCAGGTAAAGCTCTGGTTCAATCCCCAGCACCGCAAAGAAAAGGCAATACCAGCACTCAGGAAGTGGGAGCAGGAGTTCAAAGCCATCCCTGGCTACCCAGCAAGTTCGAGGCCAGCCTGAGATACACAAAAGCCTGTCTCAAAAGTAAGGCCAGGCATAGTGGCACACGCCTTTAATCCCAGCCTTTGGGAGGCAGAGGCAGGTGGATCTTCAGTTAGAGGCCAGTCTAGTCTACACAGCAAGTTCCAGGCCTGCCAGTGAGACTTTGCCAAAAAAAAAAAAAAAAAAAAAAAAAAAAAAAAGATAGGGGCTGAGGAGATGGCTCAATGGCTAAGAGCACAGACCCTTCTTCCAGAGGACCTAAGTTCAATTCCCAGCACCCATATGGCAGCTTACAACTATCTAACACCTTCATATGGACATACATGCATGCAAAACATCAATGCACATAAAATAAAAATAACTCATTAAAAAGGTTTTTAAAAGTATATAAGTAGATTTTTTTTTTTTTTTAAGAACAACTATTGCCAGTTGGACATTCTTCCAGAGTCTACTTCCCGCTTGGGTCAAGTGTGCTTCTGGGTCCTTTGATATCCCTCATCTGTAGGAGTCTATGGGTATCAATTTCTCTGTAATCATTGTGTTAGCCTCACAAGGATTTGGGGAAGTTGAGTATTATCCCACATCTTAGACAAGGAAACTGAAACAATTTGCTCCCTATCAAGCATCTGCAAGTAGGTTTCAAAGACAAGGCTCCTGGCCACTACGAGGTCATGGTGCATTCTAGACAGTCAGTTAGTCTCACTGCGGAGAGCACTGGCCACAAACCTAACCGGGCTGTCTTCTAGACCTTCGACTGCGGTGTCTAGACCTTCGACTGCGGTGGTACCGGCAGTCTCCCAGGTTTCTAACAGAGTCAAGGATGCATTCCCCAGGTGTTTGCCGTGAGAGGGATGTGCTTAGGACATCTGGCTAGCTGCTCTGAGCTCTCTGCCCTCTGGCTCCCTGGTGGGTTCAGCAGATCAAAGGAAGTCCAAATGTCCAGTACGGTTACCTCCGGCAGAGATCTCAGCTCCTGCAGCCCCAGGCTTGTGTCTCAGCCCAGGTCCCATCAATGTCCCTTAAACTCTGTCCGCTACATTGCCACACAACTCTGGGCCTCTTTGTCCCAGAACTCCTCTAGTTACCCTAAAATGAGTGTGCCTCCTATCATCTGCTGGGACCCTGATTCAGTACGCAAATTTTATACACCAACTAAACAACTACTGTGCACCAAGCATTTGGGTGCTGTGGGCTGAGCAAAGTCCCTGTCCCTGCTGTCACAGAACTTCTGTCTCAGTGCCATTGGAAGCTCCTTTTCTTTTCTTTTTTTTTTTTTTTTTGGAGCTGAGGATCGAACCCAGGGCCTTGTGCTTACTAGGCAAATGCTCTACCACTGAGCTGAATCCCCAACCTGGAATTTCCTTTTCTTTATCCAAATCACCATAGTAACACAAGAGAGTTGGACCTATTCCTGCAAGCCCCACAACCCATCCAACAATTACCTATTTACATGAAAGCAGGAGACTCCAGCCGCTACATTACCTGGTTCAGCGGAATGAATAAACAAACCCAGCACCTCACAGCACCTCATCCTTCCATGTTTTCTGCTCTTCCCCCTCTGAGCCCCTTCAGAGTGTCTCGCTGCAGCCAATGGGGCCCCTCAGCACATCCATGGCTTCCAGAACATCTCAGAATAGCATGCTCCGATGATGCTCAATGGCTAGAAAAATCGCTGGTTCCACAGAGCAAAAGCAACTTGTGATCAGCACCTGTGGTCACCAGAGAATTACCATGTCACTGAACCAGAACCTTTTTTTTTTAATCACCGATAGGAATGTAAGGATCTTAGGCCACTGTCAAATTTCCCTTTCTCCTTTTACATCACCACCTATGTGTAGCTCCTTCTTGTCAGAAGTGGGCAGCTTCCTCGTCTCTTTCATCTACAGCGTGGTAGCCCACCTGCCACAAGGCCTTCCAGACCGCTGGGTCGCTTCTCAAGTGAATTGGTGTCGCAATGATCCACACACGTTACCTCCTTGTACCGGTGTGTAAAGAAACTACTGGAATAAAAGGGTGGTCACTTCTGATGTCAAGTAAGGCTGCAGTCCCCTCTAATTACAACAAGCAGATGTCCACTCCCCACAGAGTGCAGAAGCCTGCTTGCTTCCCTAGACCCTGGCCTAGGAGTTCTTTCAGTCTCTGCCAATCTAATACCTGGACACCTACCTCTCATTGTCACCCCGCTCTGCATATCTGTGATCTTCAAGGAGGCTGCATATCCCTCCTCAGTCTGCTGACTACAGCAGGCCACAAGTTCAAATCCACCCCTCTTTTGTTTTCTTCCTTTCTTCCTTCCTTCCTTCCTTCCTTCCTTCCTTCCTTCCTTCCTTTCTTTCTTTTTTTTCTTTCTTTTTTTTCTTTCGAGACAGGGTTTCTCTGTGTAGTTTTGGTGCCTTTCCTGGATCTCGCTCTGTAGACCAGGCTGGCCTCGAACTCACAAAGATCCACCTGCCTCTGCCTCCCGAGTGCTGGGATTAAAGGCATGTGCCACCACGCCTGGCCCCTCTTTTGTTTTCTTTTCCTGTGTTGCTTCCTCACTGACCCTTAGGAGCTTCCATGTTTTGGAGACCCACCCGATTCTGGTGACAGCCTTCCCAGCTAGCTGACACCATCTTCACAATGACTTTGTGAGTGTCACAGAGGGACTGATGGAGAACGGCAGGGTCTCTGAAACTCACACAAATCCAAAATAGCGGATCAAAATGAACAGTGAGGATGGGAGCCAGGACTCAGTGGTCAGAGTCACCTGCCCCCAACCCTAAAGACTTGAGTTCGATCCCTGTGAGACACACATGGCAGAGAGAGAGAAGCAACCTCCTTCAAGTTGTCCTCTGAGCTCCACACATGAACTATGGCACCCACTCATGTACACACACACACACACACACACACACACACACACACACACACACGATAAAAATGTAATTAATTTTCTTAAAATCTAATGAGTATTAGCCAACAGGGGAAGATGTACAGATCATATTTTTAGTGAAAATCAACTTGCAAAAATATGTAATAATCTCACTTGGTCATATGAATATACATATTTGTCAAAATTCACCAATTTGTTTACTGAAAATGTACACATTTCACTGTATATAACCCCGTGTGTGTGTGTGTGTGTGTGTGTGTGTGTGTGTGTGTGTGTGTGTCTTTGTCTGAGAGTACAAATGTGAGCAGGCCCATGTGAGCATCCGGGCATATGTGTGAAGGCCAGAGGTCAACCTTGGCTGTCTTCCTCAATCACTCCACACCTTGTTTTTTTAAGACAGTGTTTCTCATTGACCCTGGAGCTCAAATCCTCAGCAAGCCTGCTTGGCCAGTAAGCCCAGGGTCCTCCAGTCTTTGGCCCACCCCCTGGAAGTGGAATTACACACTTGAAATGCCTTGTCCAGCCTGTGTAAACAAAACCAAACCCAGTGGTCAGTACTGGAGGAAGGTGGACTGGTAGCCTCCACGTGCACATACACAAAGGCACGTGAACATGCACACACATGTGCACCCACAGAAGCATGCACAGACACACAGAACTGCAAACCCTTTTTTAAAAGATACAAGTAAGTTGAAAAGAAAAAGGAAAGATTAACTTTGTTTTTAAAACATAAAATAGATTTTAAAAACCATGTGTAATAGTGCAGCTTTCTATAATTTTATTTTCAATATTTATTGTATCTTTGTCTGTGTGGGTGTATGTGCTTGTGAGTGTGGGTGCCCACAGAATCTAGAAGGAGGTTGGACCCCTGAAGTTGTGGTTGTGAAATTGAACTCTGGTCCTCTGCACTTGCTCTTAACCACTGAGTCATCTCTCCAGACCCTGGTTTTTGTTGTTGTTGTTGTTGTTTGTTTGTTTGTTTGTTTTGTAGTTGTTTGAGACAGGGTTTCTCTGTGTAGCCCTGGCTGTTCTGGAACTCTCTCTGTAGACCGGGCTGGCCTTGAACTCAAATCTGTCTGCCTCTGCCTCCCAAATTCAGAGATTAAAGGTGTGTGTCACCATCTTGGATCCTGGTTTATTATAAATAGTCTCTTTTGCACTGTATCTTACACATCTACTGATTTGTAACAGGACGTTTATTTTAATTGTTGAAAGATAATTCTACCAATAAGTAGGAAACCTAAAAAGAAAAAAAAAAAAAAAAAAAAAAAAAAAGGTATGTAAAAACTAGATCTTGGCTCCAAAAGTAGCTCCCCCAGGGTCCAAGCACAGAACTGCAGCTCCCTTGCCCCAAGGATACAGATGAATACCAGGTGGGAGAGATCTCAGCTCCCTAGCTTCTGTAACCATAAGCCAGGAAATGGCTGCTGTGCAGAGCCTGGGGCCCTGGAAGCCATTGTGGGTAGGTAGGAGGGTAGAAGCTGCAGGTACTAGATGAATCTGGAAGGGAAGGCTCACTCCTCAGTCACCTGAGTCACAGCTCCCAGGGCCCAAGCAAAGAGCAGATTCTTCCTAAGTGGCCTTAAGACATGGTGGCCCCAAGGGAACTCTCCCTGCGTATTGTACAGCAGAGTCCCAGTGTCTGAGCGGCCCTGCCAGACAAGTCATCTGCGGCCCCGCCTGCCCCAGAAGCTTCGGCCCAGTCCTCCAGAGGAAGTGTTAGTCTGCTCCATCTCCCAGGATGACAGATCGAGCAAGGTTCCAAGCTCCTGAAGGGCAAATCGGTACAGCAAAAGCCAGGCTTTGGGGCTAGGCACACAGCTCATTTTGTCAAGTGTCTGCCTTGGGGACACAAAGCATGATACCCAGAACCCACGTTACAAATAAAATAAACTAGTGTGTTGGTGCATGTCTGTAATTAGTGCAGGGAAGGCCTAGACAGAAGGATTCCCTGAGACTTCCTGGTCAGCCAGCCCAAGCTACTTGGCGAGACCTAGGTCCGCCTGAGAGACCCTGTCTCAAAAGAAAAATTGTGGGGTTGGGGACTTAGCTCAGTGGTAGAGTGTTTGCCTAGCAAACACAAGATCCTGGGTTTGATCCTCAGCTAAAAAAAAAGAAAGAAAGAAAGAAAGAAAGAAAGAAAGAAAGAAAGAAAGAAAGAAAGAAAGAAAGAAAAATTGTGGCTAGCTCCTGGGGAACAACACCTGAGGTTGTGCTTTGTTTTGGCCTTCACACACACACACACACACACACACACACACACACACACACACACACACAGCCAGACATCCCCCTCTTCCATGACTCATTGGAGAATTTTAGCAAAGCAGGATAGAGTTGGTCTGAAATTGCCCAGACATCTGGAGGAGAGAAAGGTTGCAGGTTATAAGGCTGAGCACCGGGGACTTCTCCGGGTTTGAAGCAACAAGAACAACTTCCCTTGGAAGCCTTCGTTGGTCCTCCAAAGGGCCTCTGCAGAGTACCAGCTGAACCCTCACCAAAGACAAAGCCTGAGTCTGAGGAAACTGAGAGAGCCAGGAAGACTGCCCCCAAGCCACATAGCTCGTCCTTACAGCAACGTCTCTTTCACAGAGGCAGGTCTCCATCTGCTAGAGGCACTGAAGTGTCCCCCCGAGGATAACCAGAAGCTCCAAACTTGCCCTGTGTCCCACTGTCCCCAATGTGTTCAGATAGGAAATGCCATAGAGGGGGAGTGCCTGGTCCGAGAAGTGAGCCTAGAAACTTCCACAGAGGGTGGGATGTGTGACTCACCCCAGTCTTTGTCCCTGCTTCTGCCTCTGCCAAAGGACAATGGCACACACTCCACAGCAGAGTCATCAGGAAGAGGCGAGCAGAGATCCCTAGTAACTTTCTTTATATAAAAGCAAAGATCAAACGAGGCTTCTAGAGGTTTCTAGAGAAGGCTCTCTGCTCCAGCGAGCTCTGGGCCCAGACACACCTTGCTTTAACGTCCACAGACTCTGGAAGCTTCTGAAGACTGAAGTTTAAAGATGCTGAATCTGGAGGGGCATGTCTGTAATCCTGGCCACTCCGGAGGCTCAGGGGGAAAAAAAGATGGAAAATTCAAGGCCTGCCTGGACAGTAGAGTGAGTTGAAGGGCAACCTGGACAACTTTCTGAGATCTTGTTTAAGAAAAAAAGAAAGAACAGTAAAAAGTCTGGGGCAGACCTCAGTATTTGCCTAGTAAGCAAGCATAAAGCTGTAAGCTCAATTCCTGTGCACAAAAATAAAGACTTTACAGAAATCCTCTGTACAGTGTTGAGCCACCCAACAAAATCGCCTTTGCCACGCAAAGCAGACTTCTTTTTGGCAAGTTGGTGTTCTAGAACTTGAGCCCACACGATGGCCCAGCAGAATTTAAGGTCATCCTTCTCTATGTAACAAGTTCGATGCCAACCTAGCCTACCTGAAACCCTATCTCAAAAAATAAAAACAACAGAAACACCCTTAGCCATGCTTCGGCCCCAGAGGAGACACAGCTAAGGCAGGCTGCTAGATCTGAACTCAGTCCCAGAGGACTGTCATGAAATGCTGTGAGGTCCCAGGGCCTTCTAGGAAGAGTTCAGCAGCCCCAAGCATCTGGAGAGCCAAGGGTCAGTATACAGGCATTAACATTTGGACACTTTGCCGTAAGTCAGTCCACCAAGCAGGGCAGCCGCTGTGCCCTGACACAGGGCCCTCCTGCCCCCGCAGAGCGAGGCTCCAGGACACACACGGTGAAGGGCACCCTGGAGATTGTCCAGGGGCCGCACGAACAAAACACAGGGAACAGGCAAAGCGTGAAAGCGGAACTACAGGTGGTTAATAGGCACTTGAAAATGTTTGGTCTGGCCATGAATCCGAGAAATACTCAGGAAAACAATCACACAGCCTCCTCCTCCTCCTTCTGCCAGGTAGACGGGCAGTCTCTCAAGGGCACTCCACTAGTGGAGATGAAGAAAGGGCCTCTTTCCACCCCACAGGAACAATTTGGCAATGTGTACAAATATACCACGCTGTTTGACCATGCAATTGAATATGTGTGTGGTGGTGGTGGTGGTGGTGGTGGTGGTGGTGGTGGTGGTGGTGGGTGTGTGTGTTACTGGGAATCAAACCCAGGAAGAACTAATAAATGGCAGTCTGGGAGTATTAGGATAATCAAAAACACAGAGTTACATTAAGGACAAAAGCAATACCCAGGGCTGGAGAGATGGCTCAGTGGTTAAGAGCACTGGTTGTTCTTCCAGAGGGTCTGAGTTCAATTCCCAGCAACCACATGGTGGCTCACAACCATCAGTAATGAGATCTGGCGCCCTCTTCTGTATACCTAATAAATAAATAAATCTCTAAAAAAAAAAAAAAAAAGCAATACCTAAAAGAACAGAGTTAACTATGGTTAACTTAGTCAATGTGTTAATTATAATAAAATGAAATGCATATTCTAAAACCATAAGAAAGATGCTTAGTGGTACAAACTTATATAATCCTGGCACTCAGGAGGGCTGAGGCAGTGAGACTAGGAGAGCTCAGGGCTAGCCTGAGCTACTTAAGGAGGCTCTGTTTCACAAAACAAAAGTGGGGGTTAGATATGGCTCAGCAGTTAAGAGGGCTTACTGTTCTCACAGAAGACTCATTTGGGCCGGGCAGTGGCACACTCCTGTAATCCCAGCACTGGGGAGGCAGAGGCAGGCAGATCTCTGTGAGTTCGAGGCCAGCCTGGTCTCCAAAGCCAGTTCCAGGAAAGACACAAAGCTACACAGAGAAATGGCTCAGAGGTTAAGAGCACCAACTGCTCTTCCAGAGGTCCTGAGTTCAAGTCCCAGCAACCACATGGTGGCTCACAACCATCTGTAATGAGATCTGGTGCCCTCTTCTAGCCTGCAGGCAGAACGCTGCATACATAGTAAATAAATAAAATATTAGAAAAAAAAAATCACAAGCCAGGTGGTAGTGGCGCATGCCTTTAATCCCACCCAGCACTCAGGAGGCAGAGCCAGGCGCCTCTGTGAGTTCCAGGCCAGCCTGGTCTACAGAGCAAGATCTAGGACAGGCACCAAAACTACACAGAGAAACCCTGTCTCGAAAAACAAAAACAAAACAAAACAAAAAAAAAAAACAAAAAACACACAAACAAAACAAAAAACCCAAACAAACAAAATAAACAAAAGTTGGTTTGATGGCTCAGTGACTGAACCAGACGAACTGAGTTCCAGCCCTGGGCCCACATGGTGGAAAGAAAAAAAATGGACTCCTACAAATTAAGTTGTCCTTTGACCTATGTGTGCACACCCAACAAATAACAAATAAACAAACAAACAAATAAGTGTAATAAAAAATGTTAAATTAAGCAAGCGATTCAATATGCTTTCTTAGAGAAAGTAAAGCAAAGCACCCAAACATAGCAAGAGAGGAATGAGGTTTTATGCAAAAGTTTACAAATGTAGAAGTCACAGGTCACACAGCCTGGGGTGGGAAGCCTGGAGACCTGGTTAGGATTCTAGCCCGCATGCATTCACAGTGTCCTCACATGAACTCTCTACTGTTGCTGCACAGACAGCCCCCCTCACGTATGCAACCTTTGCTCAGTCAACTCTTAGACCACCTGGGGAAGGAGAGACCACCCAAGGGTAAGTGGCAGGTCAACAACGCATCGGAGGAGCCCGCGTGGCACAGCTGAGTGGCCATGTGGGACCACGTGCCTGTGAAATGCAATATACCAACCAGACCACAGAACGGGCTAAGGATCTGGGAAGGACTTGACTATTTAAAGGGAAGGGGGGCTTTTAAAGGTAAAATCATTGGGTTCTTAAATGTTGTTTCTTTTCTTTTCTTTTCTTTTTTTAATGATTTACAGAGTGAACTAACACAGGCTGCATGAAGGAACAAACTTTTCTAAAAACAGAGCTCTCGCAAGCAGAAGCCTTGCAGCTGCATGGAAAAACACTCTTGTGCCCAAGTAAATAAATAATAAAAGGATATGGAAACAATACACCTTGAAAACTGTCCCTTCTCGGTTCCCCTGGCCGGAGGCAGTGCTTACAGGTTCCCGCTGCACGGTTTACAGGCCCAGCCAGCATGTATGTCTCCAGTGACACTTGAGGACTAGACACAGAGTTGGGGCAGCCATCCCAAAGACCTGGAGGGTTTATTCAGAGTCCATTCTTTTTTTTGTTTGTTTGTTTGTTTGTTTGTTTTTTCAAGACAGGGTTTCCCTGTGTAGCTTTGTGCCTTTTCTGGAACTCTCTTTGGAGACCAAGCTGGCCTCGAACTCACAGAGATCTGCCTGCCTCTGCCTCCCGAGTGCTGGGATTAAAGGCGTGCGCCACCACTGCCCGGCTCCAGAGTCCATTCTTTTTATCCTAAGTTCCGGTACAGACAGATTCCTGAGGCAAGACACCTGCCTTGAGTGAGTCTGTATTGCAGGGTGCCCACAGCACAAGACTGTCCTTATTCCCTGTAGGAAAGAGCCTGGGAATGCATGCATACCAGGAAACTGGAAACAATACACAGTGCAAATAAATTTCCATCCCTTACACACCTATCTCTGCTGTTAAAAAGTTTTATGGCATCTGTGTTTCCTAATGTCAGCCCTCACCCTGCTAGCACATGTTTTTTTGGTGTGTGTGTGTGTGTGTGTGTGTGTGTGTGTGTGTGTGTACGCGCATGCACATTACCCATCAGGGGAGACTTGTGAAATAGGACAAAATATTTCCTCCTGACAGGAGGAAATAGCCAACAAACAAACAAATAACCCGAAAGCCAGAATCACCCTGCATCAGAGACCTCAGTGAGTGAGGAAGGAGCTAAGGCGTGTGCAGAGGGGCAGCTAATGGTGTCAAGGTCTAGAAAAAGGAAACACTCAAGAGCTGCCATGTCTGCAGCCAGGTGGGGAAACAGCCCACCCACGCCTCCTAAGCCAGCTGGAGCAGGCTGCACATCCTCATGCTGCAGCCTGCTGGAGAGGGAAGTCTACAGCAGGGGGCTGCTGGGAGGGGTCTTTACTTCTGCACAGATCACTTAATTTGACTATTGGATGTGAGTTATCTAACCTGGTCAGGCTTCTGTGTGGCCCAGTGCAGCCTCAAAAGGAAGTTGACACAAAGGACTCCGCTCCTTTTTTCCTTGGTGACATTCTTTCACAGGTTCAAGACTGGCAATACATCCCTCCCCTTCACTCATCCATGGTAGCAGAGCAGAAGCCACTGTTATTTCCTGGTTATCTTTGTGGTTAATTTTGTCTCGTGTCTTTGCAAACTACAGTGGCAAGGACTGCCTCCACCTATGCTAAACCAACTGCTCTCATAGAGCAAAACACTGATCAAGGATCAGAAAATCCAGTTCTGAGGCCATTTTGGTGAAGAGAATGAATGAGATCAACAATTTTCTAGGGGCAAGAGAGGCCATACCTACAGTTGTATGTGCACAGACTCTCTGAGCCCATACCTCCACTTTCATCACTTCTACATGTCCACCCAGAGGACGGCCATCACTGCACTGTTGGCCACAGCCCGAGCCCAGAAGACGCGGGCTTCCAACAACAGAGACAAGCAAGTAACAGTTCATCTGCTCAAGGTAACACGCCCAGAGACGATCCAAACAAGCAGGCCATCATGAGCTAACATGAAACTTTCACTGAGCTATATTATTAAGCAAAAGGGAAAAAAAGCAGGATACACTGTACATGTTATCATATATAATAGAATATATTGACATAAAACTATTCTAAGGCTATATGGTTTTATTTGTGAGACAGTCTCAGGTAGCCCAGGCTGACCTCAAACTTGCTATGCCAAGGTTGACCTTGAGTTCTGGATCCTCTTGCCTCTGCCTCCCAAGTGCTGAGATTATAGGCGTTTTATTATTTTGTTATTGAAATCTTGCTGTGTTGAGCAGGGCGTAGTGGTGCATGTCTTTAATCCCAACACGAGGGAGGCAGAGGCAGGCCAATCTCTGTGAGTTCAAGGCCAGTCTGGTCTACAAAGCAAATTCCAGGCATCCAGGGATGTTTCAGAATAACTCTGTCTTGAAAAACAAAAACAAACAAGAAAAGAATCTTGCTATGTTGAGTAGGTTGGTTTTGAACTCGTGGACTCGGGCCATCCTCTGACCTCAGACTCCTGAGTGCTGGGCTACAGGCATGTGTAATTGCATCTAGCAAGGACTACACCACATACTGACTTGTGCTCTGGAAGCCTGGCCCACTAAATTAGGATAACAAAGCTTCAAGAGAGAGGAAAGGAGGCAATAAGGGAGCAGGGAGCAGGCCAGCAGATCCAAAGGAAATTTCATTTCCACCCTGTAGTCTTGTTTTTGTTTTGAATTTTTTTATGGACATACGTTACTAAAAAAACAGACTGAAGGTAGACATGGTGCCTTGGCCAGCACTTAGCATGCTGAAGAAGTTTAAAGGCAGCCAGAGCTGCTACACAGTAAGTTCAAGACCAACCTAGGCGACTTACTGAACAAAAGGAGAGGAGAAGAGGAAGGAAGGAAGAAAGGAAAGAAGGGAGGGAGGGAGGGAGGGAAGGAGAAGCTGTCTAAAAAAAAATCACCACTAGGGGTCCAGAGGACCCAGCACTATTGACACAAAACCCCAGGGAACCCACTGGTTCTTTCCTCTGGCTTCTGAGACCAGGTTCAGACAGGTCATACTTTGGTTTGCCCAAAGCAAGAGCACTGTGTCCTCTGACAACAATGTCAAATTCTTACTTGTGTGTAGTAAACACAAAATGTTTTACCTTTCAGCAAAGGTATCAAGTTTCCCCAGCTCATCTGAGAGACCAACAAGGGAATCCAGGGTCCCCACCTAGAAGAGACCATAAAGGAATTATGAGCTTGCTGGTCAACGATGTCAGGCGTCCTTTTAATAGCCCTGCGGGGCTCACTTCACCTTGAGCTGGATGTCTTCAGCCAACAGCCAGACTAGACAATGAGAAAACACTTTGGGGAAACTCTCAGATTAAGAACTATCTTTTTAACTGGGTGGTGGTGGTGCATGCCTTCAATCTCAGCACTCAGGGGCAGAGGCAGGTGGATCTCTGTGAGTTCCAGGCCAGCCTGGTCTACAGAGTGAGCTCCAGGACAGGTTCCAAAACTACACAGAGAAACCCTGTCTTGAACAACAACAACAAAACCCTATCTTTTAAATTTTATTATTATTCTCCATGTGTGTCCTATGCATACACATGTGTGCAGAGGCTTACACATGTAGAGGTCAGAGGTCAACATAGGGTGTCTTCTTCAGTTTCTTTCTCTCTTGTTTTTTTTTTTTTTTTTTTTTTTTTGAGACACTCACTGAAACATGGAGCTCACCATTTCAGCATTCTGGATGATCAGGGACCCCTGCCTCTGCTTCCCCAGTGCTGAATTATAGTTGCACACCAGGGAAGCCTGATAGAGATGCTAGGAATCCAAACTTGCTTCCTGGTTTTTTAAAATTGCGTTTTCTGGGACAGGAAGACAACAGAACATGCAGGAAAGACTATTGGTGGCCTGACTCAGCTCGGTTTATAGAGGTCCTTTTCAGATTACTCAGCATCTGTTTCTTTTTTTGGGAGGGGGGGTAGCTGAGGATTGAACCCAGGGCCTTGCGATTGCTAGGCAAGCGCTCTACCACTAAGCTAAATCTCCAGCCCCCTGGCTGCATCTTTTTGAAAAAGATCATTCCTGGGGGCTGGAGAGATGGCTCAACAGTTAAGAGAGCTGGCTGCTCTTCGAGAGGATCCGTGTTCCATACCCAGCACCCACGTGGCTCCAGTTACAAGGTCTCTGACAGCCTCTTCTGTCCTCCATAGGCCTCAGGCACACACGTGGTGCACACACATCCAGGCAAACAAAACACCCATACAAACAAAATAAAGCAATTCTTACTGCTCTATTACTACAAGATTCTTCCTACCTTGCTCATTTTGACATTTGTTTCATCCTAACTTCCCCATCCACTACAAGAACCCTCCTGCAGCATCCCCTTTCTCCAGCCCAACAGAACCAGAAAGATCTTGGACTTCCTGGACTGCCTCTAGGTCAGGGAAACCATCAAAGATGAAGGCCTCCCAAACCACACATTTAGCCATGCAGTGGGTCTGTTTAGATGCTGCAGACAAAACAGAAGACTCCAAGCACCACTCCCAAGGACCTCCATCCACACTATCCACTGTGGCCTGCCCTATGCCTGCTTACCTATGGCTTCAAGTCCAGAAGGGCCACAGTTAATCTGGGGCTGCTGCATAAAGTCCCACTGCCACCCTGTCTGTCCATCCTCTCTAACTCAGGCTTATTATCATCACCATTCCTACATTTGCCTGAAGTCCTTGGCTTCTGAGAAACCACCTCCTTGCTCAGAAATCCCTGCTCTCCTCCAATCCATAGCCTCCTCTCTCATCTCTGGGGCTCTTACCTTGAAGTCAGGGATGGTGAACTTGGTGTTGTGGGACAGGTTGGACTTTGAGGTGACACTGTTCATCCTCTCCAGAGCTTGTAAGTTTTCCTTATCACCAGGGGCCGAAATAAGCCAAAACTCGGACATGTTTCTAAGTCTTCCGGTTATCCGGTTACCAACGGGCACCATGACAAATGCACACAAACAAACAGGAGTGGAGATGTGTCAGGTGTCTACTTTACCCTTCTTACCTCAGGATTAATCCTCTCTGGGGGCCGTCACCTTTCTGTTTGTCCTGCCTGGCTTTGACCTTCTTGTACATTTTCATCAGCTTTAAGGACACCCATCTGCCCCCTAAGCAATATGTCTGTACCCCCCAGGGGAGCCCCAGGTCACAGGGAAGCCTCATGGCCCACCCTCCCTAGGTGCTCTGATTGGTCCTAGACTGTTTCCTTGCATTCCCTGGCTCCAGTGCACAGCAGCTCTAAGATGGGCAGGCAGTCAGGTAGGTATGGAGCCTTCTGGGAGGATGCTTTCTATCTTTGCATACTGTAGTTTATGGAATCCAGGGAGGGTGGGTGGAGATTGGAGACAAGGGGTTTTTCACAGTATAACAACATCAGGTCAAGAAGCCCCAGATCTCGGCTGGTTTGGACTGGAATTGGCTTTAGAAACAAACGTCAAAGGAGCTTTTCAGAGGGCTTAACTAGTCTTTCTTTCTGCTGAGGGAGATGGCTCTCGGCGGGGCCAGGTAGCTTGTTGGGCCGGCACAACCAGCAGTTTCAACGTTGTATAGGGGTGTAGGGGCCCCGATTTGTTCTGCTCATTCAAAGGTGTGCACATCCACACCTTCCCCCTCAGCTCGTTCTCCTCGCCTGTCACCTCCTAGTGCAACCCATCCCGGGACATCTACAGAAAAGTGGAGAATCACCACGGGATAGCGCGGGACCCAGCGGAGCCCTTTTTCTCTCTCACTCCATCTCAAAGCAACCTGAGCCCCTGCCCATTCCTGCTAACCTTGCTCAAACCAAAAGCTGTACTTTCCGACCTGACTGCACATTGCCTGGGGACAAACTGGCTAGTGCACAGCTCCTGGGGAGATGCCACCTGCTAAGCCGTGGAGAGTACGGCGTGGGCGCCGGCTTCCCACGTTCCCATTGAGAAAGTGCACACCCGGGCCGCAGGGACGCAAGTAGGTGCAGACCCGATGGGGGTGAGGGGTACGCGTTGTCGCCCCTGGAAAACTCAGCAGTTCGCTCCCCACCCCTGACTTTTGACGTCACGCGGCCACGAGTCCTTACCAGGAGCGGCGGGAGATTGTCTGGGCTGTAGACGACACGCGGGGACACGGGGCGGGAGGCTCGGCCGGAGCGCACCGCCGGCTCCCGGGAGGCAGAGGCTTCTACGGTCCGGTGCGCGCCCCGCCCCGCCTTTTATCCCAACGGGAGGGGCAGCCCTGGGCCCCTCGGAGATTTGCATACGGGCTGCCCGCCTCCCTCGGTGTCCGTGTCCGTGTGGCGCTGCTGAGGACCCGCGGCTCGCAGAGCAAGCTCCGGGCAGGCACTATACAGGCAGGGTACAGAAGGGACACTAGTCGACGCGGGGGTGCAACGTCCCTTCCGCACTTGCTGGGCTCAGCCCAGAGTTGGGGGCGTAGCTGGGAGCCTGACCCGAGGGCATTAGTACAGACACCTCATCGAGGCAGCGACGACAGGAAGGGATACCCGGAGGAGCGTCCTATGGCTGCAGCCTCCGCCGCCTCCCACTCACTCCCACCCCATTGCAGCCAGGATGGGTTTCCAGCGAAATCACCTGCTCTGGGGTGTTTTCGAGGTCCATGCAAGACAGACCAGGCTGACCCACGGAAAGCAGCGCGACAGGTTCGCAGATGTTTTCCAACACACAAGCGCACGCACACACCTGCTGGGAGGAGCGGCTCCTCCACGGTCAGCGTGGGCACCAGCTTGCCCCAAGTTGCCCAGGCAACACCCATCTCATCTCACCCACAAGGAGGGGAGTTAAAGCTGTCGGAGTTGGGCTGAGGGATATAACACAGGTGGATTGCTTGCCCAGCAGGTGCAAGGCCCTGGGTTCCATCCCTAGGACAGAAAAAGTAATATGGAAAAAAAGTTGTATAGGATTTCAGTATGACTAATGAGCTCTTGCTAGCCCAGCCCAAGTTCATTTTGGCTTCCAGCGAAATTAGATAGGTAGGTAGGTAGGTAGGTGGTAGGTAGGTAGGTAGGTAGGTAAGGGGGGTTCTACAGGGCTTAAGTGCATAGTCTGTCTGAAATCCGAAAGTGAAGTCATGAGATGGCTCAGCAGATAAAAATGCTTGCCACCAAACCTACCATCTGAATTTGATCCCAGGACCCACACAGTGGAAGGAGAGAACTGACTCCCAAAAGTTGTCCTTTGGCCTCTACAGGGCTGCCTTTGGGGACTGCATCACACACACACACACACACACACACAAACACACACAAACACACACACGGAGTTGGGGGGGGAGGGGAGAAGAGAGAGAAAGAGAATAAACAAATCTACAGAAATATTTGAAACTAGAAAGGAAACCCTGAGAATTAACCCACGAATGTAACACTAGAGTCAGACATAGTGATGCACACACCTGTAATCCCAGCACTGGGGAGGCAGAGGCAAGTAGACCTCTGTGAGTTTGAAGCCAGCCTGACCTGCCTAGTGGATTCCAGACCAGCCAAGCATACATAGAAAGACCTTGTCTCAAAAAAAAAAAAAAAAAAAAAAAAAAAAAAAGGCAAAAATGAACCCACACCCCTAAGAATTCATTTCTAGGGACTGAAAG